>NC_133647.1:69347739-69551568 GCF_009905375.1 Apium graveolens
TTAAGGACGCGCCCTAAGTTCTAGGACGTGTCCTGTGATTTTGGATGCTATAGGGAACGATTGATGAGGAAGCAGGTTTGGATTTTTGAGGATGAGGACGCGCCCAATGGGTTAGGACGCGTCCTGTGTTTGATCTATATACTTTTGATGTTGAATTCAGGACAAAGCTTGCATGGAGAGGAGCAATGGAGGTTATTTTTATTAATGTATTTGTTGCAGGTACTCTTTGAAGAATTCACTCCTTGAGACGGTCAAGGAGGGGGATGTCCGTGAAAAGCTTGAAGGCCTCCAGGGGTATGCCTGATGATTGAAGGCCTCCTCCTGTATTCAGCGGGTGTCCTCGTTGGGGATGTGGGGTTTACTTTGGTGTGTGCTTTGGGAGCTCTTGTTCTTGTATTCAACGGGTGTCCTCGTTGGAGAACTTTGGAGTCATCCTGCACTTTGCACCCAAGAGCTTGGGATCACATGTCCTGCTATCTGGTGGGTTATCCTCATTCGAGGGACAGGGAAGCGTCTGGCACTTGGGGTGAACCGTGGCTATACCTGCGTTCGTAAATCAAGGGAGATACCTGTAGCGGAGTGTTATCCTTGCGCAGGGAGATGCACTATTCGTGAAGTCCTACGATTACGGACGAGCCTTGGGCCTTCGCGGTTGGGCCACGTAGTTGGACATTCCTAAAGCTAGCGGAAGATGGATATCGGATGGGCTTCTACTGGGTTTAGGAGTAAGAAGTCTAAACTCATTAGACTTCTTGTTCTACGAGAACTACGTCAGGCTTGATCCCTATAAAAAGGGTACGTAGGCACATTGAGAGGGTAAGAAGTTGAGAGCTGATAAGAGAGCCACCACTCACTCTGATCAATCTCAGCCTAAAACAACCACAATCAACCACACACCGCTTAAGTTTTCGGCAAAGAACCACCGTCACAGACCTTAGTTCCGGCAAGAAACCTCAATCTTTGTTGTTACCAGATTCCTCCGTCAACACACATAAATCACATAAATGTATACTGTATGTACGAATTGCAACTATTATTAAACTTCTCTGATCGGTTGTATAAATATTTTCATTAATTTTAAGTTCCCAATTCCGAATTTTCAACCTTTTCTTTTATAATATATGTTAAGCCCAAGTGATCAGCCAGGTCAGCGGATTAAGTATACATAGCATCTGTATAGTATCGTTATGCATATAGATGGCTTCGTTTAGAACGAAATTATATTCTAATCATATGAGATTATACTAATAGAATCAATGTGTGATTCTAGTTTATCCACATGGGATGATTAAAAAACCCCTTATAAATGAGTCGGGCGATTTCAAAGTTTAACAACTGTTTTCAAGTTTAATAGTGGCGATTTTGTCGAATTGTATTCATCTCATCATCCTATAAGGCGTTTGGATGCACTATGATGAATGAGAATTGAAAATGGTAATGGAGGGTATAGGAATGAGGGTTAATGGGAATGGGAATGAAATGAAAACCCAAGAGGTACGGAGGTACGATAGGTTTGATTTACCTACTAAAAGAAAATGGAGTTCTCATTCCCCACCACTAAATTGGTTATCCAAACACTATCACTTGGGTTTAAAATTCTGATTTCCATTAACCTGGACATATTAACCTATCAACCAAACACCCCCTAGAATGCAAAATTAAGTCTTTCGTCATGTAAGATCAAGGCTCTCATAGTCTAATAGCTTTACTTTTTATATTATGCATAATAATTTTTATATTAGGAGTTTCAGCTAAGCAGCAAAGACAATTACCTGGTAGGGTATCTCCTGCTAACGCCAACACTTCATGTTAATAGGCCAGATTAAAAATGGAATTCATTGTTCACATTTTGTAATTTTGAGAGAAGACAATACTAACTGAAACATTTTGTGAACACACACAACCCACAATCCTTGTTTTTTCACAAGGTTTGAACTCCCATCTCCCTTCGTACTTCGCGTTAAATGAAGCGAGAAAAGATACCGCTAGATCAAAATTACAAGATTTAAGCTCTTGCATTCCAAAAATGGAGACATGGAGTGAGGGAGATACCTCCTGATCAGAAGACTTTTGGTAATATTTTACGACGCAAGACATATAAGAAATTTAAGAGATGCAGAGATGTGAGCATACATTGGTAAAACAAAGATTTGAGTCGATGGGTCAAACTTAAAAGTTTGAGGGCTTTTATTGAAATTCTCTTCACTGCTTATACATAGGGAATATCACAATCCAATGTTAAACTCAAAGCTCAAAAGATTATTAAAAGCCCTTGAATAAACATACTTAACCCATAAGCAGAATCACACAATGAGACAAACATAGCTCCATCAAATGATAATGCTTCATTATCATTTCACTGCACAGGAATCGATCCACCAGCTGCCACAAGTTGTTGCTCTAGCTACAATTTTCAAACAAGTGCATGTATTAAGACAACTTCTATGATATATAACATAAACACAAAATTAGTCTTTTTTCTATAGTTACAAATAAAGTACCTTGAACAAGGTTTCAAGCTTGTTCTTCACCAAAAAGTACTCATTCTTCACCTGTTGTAAGCATTTCAAACACCTGCACATATACAAGTTCTAGATTTTCAGCATCCTTATATGTCAAGCATTCTAGTCGTAGACATACGCCTGTCAAAGTTCTGTTAGTTAATCATTCTGTTTGTTGTATTAAAGAGACCAGCTCTTTATTTAAATAAATATATGTCAATATATATATATATATATATATGTAGGAGAGTAATTGTGCACGGATGCTGCACACACGCATATGTGTGTTTGCATATGTGAGTAACTCTCTTTATATAATTCTGAAAAGACAAATAGGGAATAATATTATATGAAGATAATACAAACAAAAACTTGAACATACCCTTCTCTATTCTGTTGATCGCAATAATTACGGAAGATGATGCATGCCCTCTGAACTCTTTGTGCTCCAATGCTGACAAAAAAGATTGACAGATGTGCATTCGTTAAACAGAAATGGGGAAACATGGATAAGTTAGAACAATCTCTATCTTCTTCAATTTTATAATAATGACAACTATACGTTCACTAATTTAATACTGAATGCAGCTCTAATACAAGTTATTGGTGACCAGTAAGTGGTGGCTGGCTTGCACATGCTTATAGTTCAATAATTCTTGTGTAATCAAAGAAGATTTGAATAAATCTTTATAGAGTAAGGTTACTTACTGCTAATGTCCAATAGGAAAGCCTACAACATCAAGTTGAAATCTTTTATGGTAGTGTTTTTGAAAACAGTACTAATAACTTGCCTATTTCTAACAGAACTTGTCAATCCCCAGTATAATTTGATAAATATTGCTCAATAAGAGAGTTAGAGACTCACAAAAGATGCAACATTTTCAAGATCAATTAACAAACTATCTAATGCGATCCGTACAGAGGCAACTGAAGAAATATTTAAAGAGCACTCAACTGCGCCCAAGTTTTAGCATTCAAAAGGTTCCTCAATTCGGCAACATGCTTAAGGTAATTATAGCCGACAGAAATGACTTCCAAGTTCAAATCATGATAGAACAAGTGGATTTAGATCAGAAAAACATAAAAAGACCAAAAGAGAGACAAAGTAGAGAACTTTTAGCCACAACATGTATGCCCATTAAAGTACAAAATACAAAAACATCCCAAATCTAAATTTTAAAAAAAAAATAATTTACCTGGAGCTGCTACCCTTTAGCTGATGAACATGGGCATCAACCTTTTTGAAATCCACAATTTGCTGATTCCTGTTAATTTTCACAATACCCGGACAAGGTAATAAAGTCAATTTTCCCAGATCAGTATACAACACACAGCCAACAATGTCCACACACATTATAAATATGAAACAGTCAGAGACTAATCATTCTCACAATGTTGCAGTTAAATCATCGAGAATCCTTTGAGAATCTTGGAAGAAAAGGGAAACAACTTCAACCACAAAATCTGGGTTGCTTTCATCTTGCAGCTGTTGAAGCTGTGTGAACTGACCATCCAAAATTGCCTATTTTTGGTAAACAACAAAAACCCACAATTAAAACCCACAAAAACAACATCAATCAGTAAGTTTCAAGGAAAAAAACACACAAACACAACTATAAAAAACTTTTTTATCAGTAAGTATCAAGGAATCACACACATAAGGAAAAGAATTAAAGTACGCAAATATGGTACAAAATAGAAATACCCAAAACAAAATTGTAGCAGTAAGCATCAAGAAACAAATAGGAGGGTGTGAAAGGGAAAAAAAAAAAAAGACCTCATTGTATAAAGAGGTAGTGTAGTCAATTATTTGTCTTTGCAACTGAATGAGACCAGCCATTTTTAAAGTTTTGAGTTTGTGAAATGGGGAGTTTTGTAAGCGCTTGTTTGTGGTTTTATGCCTTTTATCATCTCACACTTCTTCGGACAAGTGCAATGTATGTGTTTTGTAAGATTTGGTGACTTGTTTACGTACATTACATACCCGTGTTTATTAATAAATGGGCCCGCTTTGCGTTGCCTTAGTTTTTTAATAAGTTAAGAGGACAATCAAGTAATTATACGGAACTACTTTTTCAAAATTAGGAGTTTGGATGCATATTGTTATTTTTTTTATGAGGGTGCCCAGGAAACGGAAGAAGGTTAAATGAATGAGATTACATATTTGTGAAAATCGTTTAGAAAGGATTGAGTGCGACGATTTTGTATTTCTTTTTTTTGCCGGATTACTCCCTCTTATTTATTATTTTCGGTCCGTAGTGGAACCTGATATCGAAATCAGTTGAAGATTTTAACATAACATTGACGATTACTCAGCTATAAAAACTGTACGTTTAAGAGTTATAAAGTAGTAGTGGTAAATATAATGTGGTAATGTCATAATGTGGTCCGTGGTATATGAATGCAGAATGTAATTTAAGATTGAAAGATCCATACCTGAGAGGGTGCATTCTCTACTCGGAGTTTCAGTAAGACCTCACCTACCTTCTTTATGTTAGGAATAATTCTACCTTTTTAATGGTAATCAAACATGTATGTAAGTCATTGGTATGATGTGGCTGACGTTAATGGCTAACTTTGTACACGAAACAAAATTGTAATATAGTTGTTTAGTGGTTAAAGATATGGAAGTAGAATCCTTTCTAATCTCCCCAACTTGCACTTCAGTAATACTGTTACACGTACTCAGTTAGATTGAAGATTATGTTATCAACTCATTCCAGTACAACACAGCTAACTTCTGCAAATACTAAATATATTTTCAAATTCAACTAAATTTAATATAAGTCTACATATTGAAAGTGTTTAATTATTTTATTTCAATTTTAGTCATACGTAAACTGAATTGTTCCATATCTTCAACTTTTGCTTTAATAATATTGGAGATATCATTTGCAGGAGATATATTCTATAATTTACTTTTTTTAAAAAAATAAGAAATAGTTCAAATTTAATTTACGTTGTATAGTTTAAGTTTATTTATTCAAAACCAATTATTCAGGTAAATGATAAACTATGTACGTAGCTTGATAAAATTTATTAGGTGATCGATACGTTTTTCACCTCCAATTTTCTAAAATTACATAACAATATCGTGTACTCATCATGTTAAGCAAATTATAATTTATAAATTTACTACATTTAACTTCCCTAAGTTTCTTAAGAGCAAAATACCAATCTTAATATTCGGATGTCATTACTGATTGTAGCATTTGTTGTTACAACATTTTTTTGGTTAGTGCGTTAATTTGAAGAATAAAGGTTGCACAACCTTTTGTATAGGAGTTAATATGTACATGTGAGTAAATAGTGCATTTTTAATCTAGTTTCATTTAAGTGAATAAATACATATCTGAATTTTTAAATACAATGGACATTTGGAAGTTCTTTTTCGTTGTATAGTTCAAGTTCATTTATTTTAAACCAATGATTAATGTAATTTAAAAACTATGTATGTTGCTTGATTATATTTATTAGGTTATTTGCAAATTAACTATTTTTAACTTCTATAGGTTGTTAAATAACACATTTTCCAATCTTAATATTCAGATTTCATTACTCTTTAGCAATGTTAAAAAACTATGAACAACGTAGCTGCGAATAATAATTGTTTATTACTATACGTAGTTCTTAAACAATGTATTGGTTTGGAAAGAAATTGAAATTTTTAAGTTGAAGATAATTGTTTAATAGCACTTTTGTTTACTGTTATAGGAATTATGTGATTCATTTTATAATAAGTCTTCATAATTTACATAATGTACTTACGTTACAATAACCAAACTACATGATTACAGTGTCAAAATAATTTCCCTTTTCTGTATCCAATATTTATGTAATGAAGTACAATTAATGTTTCATTTTAAAAATCTATATAGAATTTTAATCGCATATTAATCTCTGGATAGATGCAATTGATTGACATACTATTTTTTTGACATAACTGGAACCATCATTTGTGATTCAAAAATAATGTAATCTATGTTTTTTGTAAAAATCAAAATTTATATTTTTTATTGAATTAAACTCACAATTATGTATTTAAATCAAAGTTATTATTATGTATATAATTATTTATTATAATTAATACTGATTGGTTGAAACGTTTTCATCTGCTAACTAACCATTCGTTGAAGAGACACGCCTGTTAGATACCATGTTTTGGTGAACGAACAGACGGACCATTGCATGTGATACCCTGTTAGATATTTTTGGTGAAAAAATATGTAAAAATTGGCGAAGGAACATGTATATTATATAACACTATATTTAAAAACTGACAAAATTTTGACATCATTATGAAAGAAAAGACATGAATCCATATATTACAATATATTACAGCCATAACAATTTGTATGGTTATATTTAATTTTAATTAAGATCTTCATAAGTGCGAAATAAAATGGGTGGGTTTGTCAAGTTAGTTGTAAGACGAAATGCCTAAAATTCGAATCCTAGAAATTACGTAATAAAATTTTTCAGGCATAATCATAAGTTATTTTGTTAAAATAGAAATGTGTGATCTAATTGCCAGAGATATAATAAATTTTACAATTATTTATGCAATTACACATACTGTTATATTATTATTATACGTATACATGGTTACACTTGTCAAATATAACAGTTTAGGATGATTACACTTTCCATAATTAGTAGAAGAATTAATTAGCTCGATTTTAGTCCAAATGTTACAAACAATATGCCATTGTCCTGTTCCCCTTTATGCCATCTCCCATAGTGGTTGATCGGCCTAAAGTTGGAGTGATTCAGGTACAAAATTGGCTAGCAATAGTGTATTACTGTTTTGCAATTTATTAAATTCAAAAGTGCAACTATAAATTTAGGCCAACAATATTCAGATGTCTAAATCTTAATAATAATAAAACCTTAACTTTTTGGGTTATATATATTCATTGGTTTTTCGATTGAATGTTAATATATATAGCATGCATGCCCGCTTCGCGGGTCGTTCATTTTTTAATATATTAAGAGGACAATCTACTGATTATATATAATCGGTTCTCCAAATTCAAAAGTTTGGAAGCGTATTGTTCTTGTTTTTAAAAAGACGCAAAAGAAATGCAAAAGAGTTAAATTGATGGAGTTACATAATTGCGACATACAATAAACAAAATATATTTGACTCTTTCGTAACATTGCAAGGAACGAATGGCTAATGCGTATTTGTTGTACTACGATACTGGCAGAATTAGTAAGGAGCACATCCAATAGGAGGTAGTCCTACGACCACCACTGTCCTTATATTTGGAATATACAGATTATGCATCATCGAAAAAAGGTAAGGAGTATGAAAGGCTAGCTCCAAAATTTGATATCTAAGTGCTACAATTATTCAAATACATGCAGAAGAAAAGGAAAGCACACACACCTATTGAAACCCCAAAGAGATAAAACTGAAACTAAGAGATCAAATACAGAGTACACAGTAGAAAACTTTGATATGGATGATTTACTTTAGACATATATGACAATAGATATGGATGATTTGTAAATAAATATCTCTACAAAGTGGGCAAAAGGTCATCACTTCAATCTCCTGCTTCAGCGTCCGTCCTAATGTTTAGGACCTCCGTTTAATGTGGCCAGGCTTTAGACAACTGCAAAAGTCCCAAATATTATTTACCCTATTGTTTGTTAATTAAATTGTAATTTAAACCAAAGAAAATATTAAGTAGAAGAGGTAAGAAACTCTAGTTGGAAAATAGTGACGTGAGCCAGAACCTATGAAATATTAAGATCAATTTAAATCTTTAGTGGCATATTTTCTAAATTTAATACTGAGAAATGCTTTCACTTTAACTAACTAGAGCTTACTTAAGATCAAGAAAATTAAGTACGAAATAATGCTATAGAATAGCTGCATAATTTTGAAGGAGATATCTACTGTATGTTCTCGTCATACTTCCCGGACTTTTTGTAAGTTTTAGTGGTGTTTGATGTTGAACGGACTTTTATCTAATGTTCTTACTATGACAATACATTATGGTTAATATTATCACTCTTATATCCCTGTAGAGAAAATATAAGTATGAACAGTTATATCACTCTTCTAAACAGCCTGACCATCAGTAATCTCCAAAACCTCAGGTTAATATTATTTACATGAGCATCATTTAAATGGTTAAGAGGTGAATATGAACTCAAGGTAGTTTTCTTTTTCGAAGACTGGCGCTGCTGCTTTTTCATGCTACCACTGACACGCTGCAATTTAGCTTTCATTTTCTTTTTGCTTGATGTTGTTCCCGTGTTATTTGCCTAAATAGTTTTCAAATTTAAAATCAGAAAACTATTTAAAATACTGATATAAGAAAGCAAACTTGCTATGCCCAACACCACTTATCAAATACATTATGGTTTAAAAAATATTGGATTTGTAACCTAGTAAATAAAGGAATCATTCAGATATAAACCATTTAAAGGAATCATTAGGGTATAAGCCATAAGAATCTAACTATGAAGGATTAAAAGGTCACCTTATACATAGCTTCTTTACTGAGGATAACTTGATCAGTCGATCATTGCTTGAATCATCACTATCATCATCCTCATCTTCTATCACCCAGGGTCTGAATTTCCATAAACAGCGCAAGAATCTCACAAATCTCAACTGTCTAACATACACACACTTGAGTCACAATTCATGTACAAACTAAAAAACCAAAAGATAAATCACAGTATAATGTATATAAAGAAAATAAAATAACAAAAGAAGAGAAAGTAAATCTTGAATATTCAACTCTTACAAATCCAACATAATTCTATAGCACTGATTAACACCTACCACAGAATATGCCGGAAACTATTCTCCACCATGTGCTTAACAACACAGCTACAAAATTGATTTTAAAAAAAAACTTAATAATGTAATAACAACAACACTGAATTCAATTCCATTACACATTAACTCCTAATAAACGTAAAATGCTTCCACTAAATCATTCCATAAAATTCAAACCACTAACATAAATATCACAATTACCGCAAGCTAGACATCTTCCTACCATATACTACATTCATCAAATTCCGTCTTTCTCAGCCACAATTACCGCAGGCTAAATAGCTACACTCATCAAACTCCATCTTTTTGCAATCACAGTTACCGCAAGCTAAATATCTTCCTTCTACACACCACATTCATCAAATTTCAATATTTCCGCAATCATTCAAAGCTACAAAAACTCGATTACAATAAACACAAAGCAAAATCATTTTCCTTAAAATTTAGATCTTTGTACGTTAAAATTTCTGAAATTGCAAGGGAATGGAAAAGAAGAATGAAGAAAGAAAGAAAAGGAAAATACCTCTTGTTGATTTATTATTAACATTATATCCTTCAGCACAATGCACAACATCTCTAGGGGTAACATCGAATACGTCATTGTTGAGTTCGTTATTAAATAGGCCAAAACCATCAAGCTTTGGAGATGCATACATAGAAGATGTTGGAGCAATATTGCTGCTTGTGTTCCTGGCAAAACCTATCCAACCCAAGTCAAGACTGTTGTCAGCACTATCAAAATTTAAACTGCCTTCGCTGCTTAAAGTAGAAGCCATTCCTCCTCATTGACCTGAGATGGGAGGTGAACCCCAAATAGCTTTAGTATTGTTAGTGGAAATTTAAGCTTTATTCATCATTCAAACACCTATATATACAAAAACACAGTTGTGGTACCAATATGAATTAGTCAGAGTGCTATTCATACATACTATCACCTAGAAATCAAAATGATTTCGATATACATTCAGCACAAAAGAAATTTCCGAAATCTCGTATCTAACCACACAAACAATTATAGTATCAAACACTAAATTATTCATAAAACCAAATCCAAATAACAATTTGTAATCTAGCAATCAACAAAATTAAAATTAAAAGTGAATATAATAAACAATTATACTGTACATTCTTAGCCAACAAAAAACTACAGGCTACAACTTTTATTTGGGTGAAATGAAATTCATGATGTGAGTTGTGAGCTGTTGAAAATGAAGACACTTTTTTTCTTGAGCAATGGATTGGAAGTGAAATGGTAACATGAAAGGAGCAATGGATTGCTTTTCTTGAATCCAGAATTCAGATCAATTTTTAACCTCATTCAGTACTTTGCTATGTGTTGTGCATATGTTGTGTACTTGATGATTTCATAAACAAAACATCTAAGTAGATTTTACTTAGTGAAATAATGTAGCACTCGACGGATAAGAATTATAGTCCCGACGGATAACTCATTATAGTCCCGACGGATGTTAACTTATTATCCATCGAGTGAGTAGCTTATGTAATAATAAGTCTGTAGCACAGTTCTGTATACATCTTTGTATAGATTCTGTAGTAGCCTATAAGTCATGTTGACTTTAACTAGATATGCAGAATAGGTTGATTAATTGTATATAAATGATGTCTTGTAATTCTGCATAAGTGAAATGAAGTCAAGTGCCAAAATAGCTACCGACGGATGATTAACAAAGCCATCGACGGATGATTAAATGACTATCAACGGATGTTTAATATAGCAGTCGATGGATCATCAATGAAGCCATCAACGGATGTTCTGAAAGTCGACGGATGATTATATATCCAACGGATATTCATACAGTCCAACAGATGATCATATAAAGAATTCAAACAGCAGTTGAACAGTGAATACTAAGCACAACCGTCGAGATGTATACAAATCTACTGTGGAAGCCCATTAACTGGGTAATAGAGGATGAAAAGTAGCAAAGCTTAAGACTGATAGTTTTTATGTTTATTTAGTCTTTTTGACTTTATAATCTTGGTAATATATAAACCAAGAACGTAGCAAATAAAGAACAGAGATACAAAAAGAGAGAAATCTTTGTAAGCAAAATCCTTAGCATTTCCCTATATTCTCAGTAGTTCGATTTGTAAGCAGATGTGAGCATTCTTGCAGACAGAGTCCTCTCGATATATAATATATATCTCTGGTGGAATTGTTTAAATCCACCAGAAAGTTTTTAAAGACTCTTGTTTTTAATTACTTATGTTTTGATTCAATTAAGTTTCCATTCTGCATTGTGCTAATCAAAACACTTATATCTATATTCGAGTTGAACATTTTTATTTTGAGAAAAAGGTTCAAGAATTCCATTCAACCCCCCTTCTGTAATTCTTACTATATTGTTAAGGGACTAACAATTGGTATCAGAGCAAGCTCTTAATCTACAAAGAGTTTAAAGATCAAAACAGTTCAGCAAGATGAACAAGAAAGACGTTGGAGTCAAGATTCCTTTTCTAGATAAAGATAATTACCATCATTGGAAGGTAAAGATGCATCTTCATATGCTTTCTCAAGATGAGGCCTATATGGACTGCATAGAAAGAGGTCCTCATATTCCAATGAGAGCTGCAACAGGAAACGAGCCATCAGTTCCCAAGCCAAGGCACGAATGATCTGATCCTGACATTGAACAAGTTAGGAAGGATAAAAAGGCCATGAACATTATGTTCAATGGAGTTGATGCAGACATGTTTGACAACTTTATTAACTGTAAAAATGCCAAGGAAGTCTGGGATACTATACAGATAATCTGTGATGGCACCGAGCAAGTTAGAGAAAATAAAATACAGCTCTTGATTCAGCAATATGAGCATTTTCACAATGAGGAAAGTGAGTCACTCACTGACATTTTTAGTAGATTCCAAAAACTACTAAATGCTCTTAAGTTGCATGGAAGAGTCTATCAGACTAAAGACTCTAATCTGAAATTCCTTAGATCTCTTCCAAAGGAATGGAAACCAATGACAGTCTCATTAAGAAACTCATAAGATTATAAAGAGTTTACTTTGGAGAGACTGTATGGCATCCTGAAGACCTATGAGCTTGAGATAGAGCAGGATGAAAGGATGGAGAGAGGAAAGAAGAAAGGAGGATCCATTGCACTAGTTGCTGATTTGGAAAAGGAGAAGGAAGTGAAGATGGAAGCTGTTGAGTCAACTTCCAAGGTCTGTGAAAGCAAGGGCAAAGGGATTGTAGTAGAAAGTGAAGATTCATTGAGTCAAGATGACATGGAGGAAATTGATGAGCACCTAGCATTTCTTTCCAGGAGATTTGCCAAGCTCAATTTTAAGAAGAATTTTGGAGCATCCAAGCCAAATAGAAACATGGTGGATAAGTCAAAATTCAAATGTTTCAAATGTGGCTTGGCAGGGCATTTTGCAAATGAGTGTAGAAAGTCAGATTCCAGTAAGAAAAGGTTTGAGTCTGTGGATTATAAGCAAAAATACTTTGATCTACTCAAACAAAAGGAAAGGGCTTTTATTACACAAGAGAATGACTGGGCAGCAGATGGTTTGGATGAAAATGAAGATGTCAGCTATGTCAATCTAGCCATAATGACCAAGTCTGATGAAACAGAGACAAGTTCCTCAAGCAATCAGGTAATTACTACAAACCTTGCATATTTATCTAAAGCTGAGTGTAATGATGCCATAAATGACATGTCTACAGAATTATATCATTTGTGTGTTACACTTAAGTCTCTTACTAAAGAAAATGCTAAAATCAAAGAAAACAACTTGTTTATAAGTGAGAGGAATAATGTGCTTGAGTCTCAATTTGTTGATTTTATGAAACTAAGGATTGAGTGTAAGATTGCCAAGGAGGAATTAACTGAGTCCTTGAAAAAGGAAGAGATTTTAAAGAAGCAGCTCGAGCTTGAACAAGAGGTGATTAAAGCATGGAAAACATCCAGGGATGTCCATGCTCAAATCACTAAAGTTCAAGGAATTGAGTCTTTTTGTGATGAAGCCTGGAAAAAGAATAAAGAGAAACTAGAACCTAATTTGGTAGATGGTTTGCTGACAGATGTAGACTCGACGGATGATGAGGACTATCCGTCGGATAAGAAAAAGTGTTATCCGTCGAAAGATGAAAATCCTCATCCGTCGGCTGTGAGCAAACCCATTAGCAAAGCCAAACTAATCAAGCTAAATGAGAAGTATAGGGTCTGTTTCCAAGAACTTTATTTCAGGAGAGTCAAGTCAAGTTAAGAAAGGAAAAAGGGGTAATGTTGGTCACATGACTGTCAAACAGCTAAGTGACAGACTTGAGAAAATTGAGATAAAAACAGAGACTAAAAGGAAAAACAACAGGAATGGTAAAGTAGGGATTTACAAACACAATAACTACACACCTGATAAATATGCTCCTAGAAAAATCTGTGTCAAGTGTGATAGTGTAAATCATTTGTCTGTTAATTGCAAATCTGCCATGCCTACTCCCATGTCTGTTCAGTCTCAATTTCCTAACATGAATGCAATGCCTCCCATTCCTGTTAATGCTATGCCTGCACAGAACATGAATGCACAGTTTGCTAATATGCCATTTATATCTAATCCATATTATGCTGCATACAGTATGCCTCAAATGCCATTTAGCATGCCTTACTGGAATAACATGTTTACACCAAACATGCCATTTCCTATTAGCCATAATATGCATGATAATTCTGTTGCATTAAATGGTTTCAAAGGCCCAACCCAAATGACTAAGGAAGAATCTGAAATTCCTAAGTCAAATGAGTTAAGACCTAAGAAACAGAAGAAGAAAGCTAACAAGGCAGGACCCAAGGAAACTTGGGTACCAAAATCAACTTGATTTGATTATGATGTGTGCAGGGAAACAGAAGGAATCTTTGGTACTTGGACAGTGGTTGTTCAAGACACATGACTGGTGATTCTACCCTGCTCACAGAGTTTATGGAGAGAGCTGGCCCAAGTATTACTTTTGGAGATGACAGCAAGGGTTATACTGTGGGATATGACTTGATTTCAAAAGACAATGTCATTATTGAGGAGGTTGCCTTAGTGGATGGTCTCAAACACAATCTGTTGAGTATCAGCCAGCTTTGTGATAAAGGCAATTCAGTATCCTTCAACAAAGAAGCCTGTGTTGTGACTAATAATCAAAGCGACAAAGTGGTTCTCACTAGTGTGAGAAGAGGAAATGTGTACCTAGCTGATTTCAACTCAACTAAAGCAGAATCTGTAACTTGTCTTCTTAGTAAAGCAAGTCAGGATGAAAGTTGGCCATGGCACAAGAAGCTATCTCATTTAAACTTCAAGACCATGAATGAGCTGGTAAAGAAAGAATTGGTAAGAGGTATTCCTCTAGTGGAGTTTTCAAAGGATGGACTGTGTGATGCCTGCCAAAAAGGGAAGCAGATCAAAGCATCATTCAAGAAGAAACTTGATTCAGCAATTGAAGAGCCTTTACAACTGCTTCACATGGATTTGTTTAGACCAGTCAATGTATTGTCCATCTCTAGGAAAATATTTTTCCTAGTAATTGTAGATGATTTCTCAAAGTTCTCCTGGACATATTTTCTAAAGTCTAAAGATGAGGCTAGTGAAATCATCATCAATCACATAAGGCAAGTCAACAATCATCCTGATTTCAAAGTTAGAAGAATAAGGAGTGACAATGGAACTGAGTTTAAGAATTCTGTCATGAGAGCATTTTGTGAAAAAAATGGGATACTGCATGAGTTTTCAGCAGCAAGGACTCCGCAACAGAATGGAGTAATAGAAAGGAAGAACAGATCACTTATTGAAGCTGCAAGGACAATGCTTGAAGAATCTAAACTACCAACATATTTCTGGGCTAAAGCTGTAAATACTGCATGCTACACTCAGAACATTTCTCTGATTAATCAAGCAAGATGCATGACTCCCTATCAATTGTTCAAGAACAAGAAGCCAACTCTAAACTTTCTTAATGTCTTTGGCTGCAAATGTTATATCCTGAGAAATCAAACTGATTAAAATGGGAAGTTTGATGCTAAAGCAGATGAAAGAATTTTTGTTGGATATGCTGTTGGTAAAGCATATAGAGTCTACAATCGAAGAACCAACATTGTTTTGGAATCTATACATGTTGTGTTTGATGATAAAATGATTGAAGGACTGGAAGATGGAGATTACCATGAGAGCCTCAAATTCGACAATGTTGAGATGGTTAGTGATGACAGTGATGATGAGAGTGATCAAGAAACAGTGTCTAAGGATAATGCAGACAAATCTACTACCAATGAAGCACAAAACTCAACATCCGTCGAGTTGCATAATACTTCATCCGTTGGAAGGCAATCTGTGTTATCCGTCGGAAGACAACCTGCCTCATCCGTCGATACTCAAAATTCACCATCCGTCGGGTTATCAAAAGGAGCAGGAGGTCAAGACAGATCACCTACAGAAAATTCTCCTTTCTCAAATCAAAGATCCACAAACTCAGGGGGAGTTTCTAGCAATCAAAACTCAATCACACATCAAGACAATCATGAGGTCTCTTCATCTAGAGCTAATCTACCTCAGCAAAGGAAATGGACAAAAGATCACCCCTTTGAGCTTATCATTGGTGATGTTTCTTCTAGAGTTCAAACAAGAAGAGCAACTCAGGAAGAATGTCTATACAGCAGCTTTCTATCAAAGGAAGAACCAAAGAAGGTAGAAGAAGCTTTGTTGGATCCTGATTGGATCTTAGCTATGCAGGAGGAGCTAAACCAATTTGAAAGGAATAAAGTATGGAAGCTGGTACCCAAGCCTAAAGGAAAGAATCCAATAGACACCAAGTGGGTATTCAGAAACAAGATGGATGAAAATGGCATAGTAATCGGGAATAAAGCTAGATTGGTTGCTAAGGGTTATTGTCAGCAAGAAGGAATAGATTTTGATAAAACTTTTACTCCTGTTGCAAGACTTGAAGCCATCAGAATCTTCTTAGCCTATGCAGCCCATGCCAATTTCAAGGTCTATCAAATGGATGTCAAAAGTGCCTTTCTCAATGGAGATTCGGAGGAAGAAGTGTATGTTAGTCAACCTCCTAGTTTTGATGATCCAAATTTTCCAGATTATATCTATTATCTACTGAAAGCACTTTATGGACTTGAAGCAAGCACCTAGAGCCTAGTATGACACTTTATCAAAGTTTCTTTTGGAAAATCATTTCACAAGAGGTACTGTAGATAAAACTTTATTTTTCAGAAATGTTAATGGCTCTAGTATACTTGTTCAAATTTATGTAGATGATATTATTTTTGGCTCTACAGATGAGAAACTTTGCAAAAAGTTTGCCAAATTGATGCAAAGTAAGTATGAAATGAGTATGATGGGAGAACTAACTTACTTTCTTGGTTTGCAAGTTAAGCAAGTTAGTGATGGAATATTCATTAGTCAAACTAAATATATTTTTGATCTTTTAAAGAAGTTTGATCTAATGGATTGCACATCTACAAAAACTCCCATGGCCACTACAACTAAGCTTGAACTAAATACTACTGAAAAGTCTGTGGATATTTCAAGTTATAGAGGCATGGTTGGCTCACTTCTGTACTTAACAGCTAGTAGGCGAGATATAATGTTTGCTACATGTTTATGTGCTAGATTTCAGGCTGATCCTAGAGAATCTCACTTGATAGCTATTAAAAGAATTTTCAGATATCTCAAGGGAACACCAAAACTTGGCATTTGGTACCCTAGAGATTCTGGCTTTGATCTAACAGGTTATTCAGATGCAGATTATGCAGGTTGTAGAATTGATAGAAAGAGCACAACAGGAACCTGTCAATTTCTAGGAAACAAGCTTGTGTCCTGGTTCAGTAAAAAGCAAAATTCAGTTTTTACTTCTACAGCTGAAGCTGAATATATTGCTGCTGGCAGTTGCTGTGCACAGATTTTATGGATGAAAAATCAATTGCTGGACTATGGTTTGCAAGTTGAAAGGATTCCTATTTTTTGTGATAACACAAGTGCAATTGCCATCACTGAAAATCCAGTGCAACATTCAAGGATAAAGCACATAGACATCAAGTACTATTTCATAAGGGAACATGTAATGAATGGTACTGTGGAGTTACATTTTTTTCCAAGTGAGAAGCAACTTGCAGATATCTTTACCAAGCCACTGGATGAATCCACCTTTTCAAGGTTGGTAAGTGAGTTAGGTATGCTTAATTACTCTTAAATTTATCTGAGTTATTTTGCAAGTTGTAATGTAGCTAGAAATCTAGTTGATTTTTAAGTCTTGGATGAAATTTTGGCTAAGTCAAGATTTATATCTCGACGAATGACCCTTATCCATCGAGTTTAGTCATCCGTCGATATACTACTTGCTAATAAAAGTCAATTATTTTTCTGGAATACTTTATGTCTCGACGGATATCAGTTTATCCTCATCCGTCGAATTGTATAAATCTCAGTCGTTAATTCCTTGAACATTATCCATCGAGTATACTTACAGTTTGTAAGCATTACATGACGGATAATGGGTGGAATTTTTTACAGTTTACTTTTAAACGACTATTTTAGGCAATTTCTATTGGTTAATTTACTTTTCTTTATTATCTTTGTTAGTTATTTTTGAGATAGTATAAAAGCTTATTTCATTCCAATTATTTTCTTTTATCATTCTCAAATTCAACTGCTTTTATTTCATTCTCTCTCAAGCAAATATTTTCTTTCTCTTCAAGCTTTCATTCTTTAACAATGGCACCTGTAGTAAAGATTATGTCTCAAAATGGGTTCATTTATGAGAAAAACAACTTCACTGCTTTGGTCAATAAGGGTATTCAGCAATCAGAGGACTATCACAAGATGATGGACTTTGTGAAGAATTGCAAGATAAATTATGCCATGCTGGAATCACCCACAATCTTCTGTGAAGTTGTTGAAGAGATGTGGACCACTGCTATCTACAACTCTGCTGACAAGACCATCACTCTAACCATCAAAGTAATGAGTCATGTATCAATAGTGATGTGATAAAAGCATGTTTCAAAATTCCTGATAATAATGTGACTTCATCACACAATGACACTGATATTATCAATATGCTTAATTCCATGCATTATACACTTCCTACTACTAAACTGAGTGATATTAGGAGATTGGGTCTTAGGAAGGAGTGGAGTTTCTTGTGTGATGTGGTTACTAAAGTTTTCTCTGGAAAAGTCAGTAATTTTGATTCCGTGAATATTTCCATGCTTAACATGCTATACATGCTAGTTACAGATAAATTTTATAATTTCAGTGACCTTGTCTTGATTGAGTTAGGTTTTAAACTAGGTGAGTTAGCTAAAAGAGGAAAGAATGTGTATTATGCTAGATTTTTCATGTTATTGGCTAACCATCTATGTCAAGAGATTGTACTTGAGAACCCAAACAACAAACTGGCTTGTTGGGTTCAAGAGAGAAGACTCATTGCAGATTTGAATAGAGCCAACCATCACAGGGATGTGCCAATGTTCTATTTTCCTGTAATGCAGGCACCTCAGGTAAGTGAGGTAAGTTCATCCATCCCTACAACTATTCCAACCTCCACTATTTCTTTGATTTCAGGAGTAGCTATGACAACTGTACCAATGACCAAATAGTTGCCTACAAAAGCCTACAAAAGCCTCCAAACCCTCTACAATTTCCAAATCTAAATCAAAGAAAACCCCCTCTAGTATCTCTCAAAAGATACCAGTTGTAAAATCCACAAAAGCAAAAGAGGGGAGTGTGAAGGAGGGAAAGTCAGGTGAGGGAAGGGGTGAACATCAAAGAAACCTCAAGAATAAGGATGGAGAGTTGAGTGAATCCCAGCCTAGCCACACTGTAGTTTCCCAATAAACTGCAGTGCTTAAAAAGGATAAAAGCTCACTTCTAGCTACATCCTCCCAAAAGGATGCAGTTATTGAACAAAGCTCTCAGCCAAGAGCACAGGCCAAAAGGGTTAGGGACACAAGCTCACCCCAAACTTACACAAGAAAGAAGAAATCTAAGACCTTTGGGGATGCACAGGGCACATACACAGTGCAAACTGGTGCTGAAGACACAGTCCCTGCACTCTCTCAAATTCAGGTTGATGTGGCTCCAATAAATGTGAGTCACAGCTAAAATATCTAATAATAGAAGCATCTGAAACACCATACTCACCAACAAACTCTCTGGAAGTGCATATGATAAACACTTCAATTCCTGATTCCCCTTCTTTAACTCTGCTGGGGAAGCCAAAATCTAGTACAAGTGAGCATCATCTTTTAGATGATTTGTTGGCTCACTTGCCAATTCTTTCAGATTCTATTGTGACATATGTGCCCCAAATATCATCAATCAACACAGAGTCAACAATAGTTTCTCTTCCCACCTCATTCATTTCTACTCTCTCGATGGATATTGCTCATCCAGTCGAGTAGTGATTGTATCCTGACGGATTAGCCTAACAACAGTTATCCGTCGGATAACATTACCACTCACTCGACGGATATCACTTATCCGTCGAGTATCTCTGCACAACTTTAAACTTCAATTATTTCAAGTGCAGAAGATTTAGTGGTTGTACAGTCGCTCTTAGGACTGAGAGAGGAGAGTGTATTGAGTGAGAGGCTGGGTTGCTCTCAGGCAAAAGGAGAGGAAACGAGTGAAAGTCAGCAATTCATTTATTCAGGATTGGCAAAAGTGAGTGAGAGGAGTCCCACCTTAGTAGGTGAAGGTGAGGGTGTGAGGGTGGGGAGCCAGGGTGAGACCCTGATGTAACAAAAGAGAGATTTTGAGAGAAAATCAGGTACAGAAGTAATAAGGGTGGATACAGCCATTGCTCATGAGTCAATGATTGTGGATGATGCTGAAAAGGAAAGATAATTTCATCAACATTACAAGGCTGTAATTAATAACATTTCCTTGGATGCTGACACTTTTACTCATCCTGTGTCAGCCTATCAATTGTTGGCTACTCAGGGTAATGAGGAGGCAGAAAAGACATTAAATTTGGTGCATACTTCAGAATCTCTGAAAAGGGATAAAGCTGCTGTCAATTTAATGCCTCCTATAGATGATGAGCCATCTGAAGAATTTGGAGTAAATTCTAATGATGATGACTCTATTTCTTTGGATGGAAGCATGAACTTAGGGGGAGATGAAGGCCCGAGTTCTGTTCCAAATTTACCTGAATGGGTATGGACAAAGGAATCTACACCAGGACAATTTGGTGTATCTTTGGTTAAACAGGTCATGGCTATTCAAAAGGCCCTTCAGGAAACTTCAGGTGCTGGTACCAAGGCTATTCTTCAAGCTCACTTAGACTCTCTACATCTCATGAAGATTCAGCAATTAAGACAGAATCTGAGTGTGGATGAACTCAAAAAGGATATAGCTGACTTGAAGACCTACAATTCTGAGAAGCTGGATTCAGTCATGCCATATGGTACCATGCAGGACCTATTACTAAGATTGAGGAGAGAATCAGATTCTGAAAAGAAGCTGGCCAAGCTGGAAGATAGAGTTCAAGTTATTGAGAATTCAGTGGCTACCCTTCTTCAAAATCAACAAACTCAGACAAATCTTCTCATGCAACTGGCTAAAGCACAAGGCCTAACCCCTCAACTTGATGATAACAAAAAGGGGGAGAGAGAACCAAGTGAGGGGGAGAAACTTCAAGTTCAAATCAACAAAGTAATTGTACCTTCAATTACTGTCTCCAAGCCACCAGTTGCAGATGGTATGGATCTAATTAAAGCAGCAGCAACAAATTTGAAAGTTGCTGAGAAAGGAAAGTTGAGTTTGATCAACTGGGATAAGATTGATGAGGAGATACAGAAAAAGTTTGAACTTGTCAAGGAGCCAGTTAAGTCAGCCATCCAGTCACTCTCAACTCAAGCAAATCAGTGTGAATGAGATGAGCATGAATTATCTGGAAAGAGGACAATCTTCCTGCATCAAGTCTACAAAGGATGAAATAAGTCTTAAACCAAGGGCAAACTATCCAAAATTATCTCTGAAGAACCCCTTGGACATTGTGTATGAGACACCCGAAGCCTGATGAAAAGAAGCTTCTGTCAAGATCAATTGTCTTCTATAAAGATCCAGCTGATTCAGCTTCAAAAAGGAGAATTTCTAAGATATTCAGAAATGGAAAGGAAATTTGTGTGGTAGCTGGACATCCACAATTTGCTCAAGTAAAGAGAGAAGAAAAAGCCAGATTAAAGCAGGAAAAGAAGCAAGTTGCTCTAGATACAAAGAAGACTAAACAAAAGAAAGAGCAGATTGTTATCTTGGCCAAGCTACAGGCTGTGAATTCATCTCAACAAATTCCCTCTCAACCATCTGAAGCTGCTGAATCAAAGAAGAAAATTGAAGAACAGAAGAAATCTCCAAGAAAGAAAGAATTGGCTAGAAGAACAAAAATGAAACTGGATATTGTTGACAAAGGATTGGAAGATCAATTTCCTAAGGTACCCACACCAGCTACAACTCAAGCATCAAAGCCCTCTGTGGCATTTGAAGATATAAGGGTGGTGGATCCCTACAGGAATATTCATGGTGAACCTATTGTGCCCAAGGATGAGCCAATAGAGTGGGATAAAATACCAATTCCTGACTTCAATTTACCAATCCTTAGCAAGCCAAAAAGGAAAATGTCAAGGGCAGTCAAGAAAGTGAAGCTGTCATCCTCTCAAATCCAAATCAGTAGTTAAAGTTCAACCCAAAGTTAACAGGGGAGACTAATTGTACTTGTGTGACATCAAGGAATTTTCTGATCTAAACCTCTATCTGAATGAACTAGATGAAGTGAGGGGAATTGATGCATACAGAAACCTACCTGAAAGGTTGGTGTTCAATTATAAAGGAGGAAATGAGATTGTGTGGCCACTTCACAGGATTCTTCAAGAAAGCCAAGATGTACTGATTAAAGTTTATTCATCCTTCAAGAAGAACTTTGGGTTCAATGTAACTGCAAGAAGACTAGTATTGAAGAAGATTGAAGAACTAAGGAGTATTAGAGCTAAAGATGTACTTCCAAAGACTCTAATCATCCCATACACAGGGAGAAGAGTGCATCTAAAGCCCTACTGGCTGATGGAGTTCATAGATGACAAAGGTGTGAGAAGATTCTTCAGGTTAGAAGACCAATTGAGTATCTCTAGCAATGAGACTCTCTTGGAAATGCAAGAAAAGCTAGATCTCTCAGAATCTGATGAACTGGAATTCCATAGGCAGCTCTAAAATCAGATTGATGAAAACAACATGAAGCTTGGAAGAAGATCCAGACCTTCAAGAAACTAGAAAAATTTGCTCAGGCTAGAGGAGCATCTTGAAATGACTGTGAGCCGAACTTTGTACATTTTGATTAATTGAAGCACTTTTCAGTATTATCTGCTTATCTTTAAAGCTGTATGATTAGGATGTTTTGTTATCATCAAGTATCTCTTAATTTATGGCTACAATTCCAGTAGACATAAATTGGGGGAGATTGTTATGCATATGTTGTGTACTTGATGATTTCATAAATAAAACATCTAAGTAGATTTTACTTAGTGAAATAATGTAGCACTCGACAGGATAAGAATTATAGTCCCGAAGGATAACTCATTATAGTCCCGACGGATGTTAACTTATTATCCATCGAGTGAGTAACTTATGTAATAATAAGTCTGTAGCACAGTTCTGTATACATCTTTGTATAGATTCTGTAGTAGCCTATAAGTCATGTTGACTTTAACTAGATATGCAGAATAGGTTGATTAATTGTATATAAATGATGTCTTGTAATTTTACAGAAGTGAAATGAAGTCAAGTGCCAAAATAGCTACCGACGGATGATTAACAAAGCCATCGACGGATGATTAAATGACTATCAATGGATGTTTAATATAGCAGTCGACGGATGATCAATGAAGCCATCAACGGATGTTCTGAAAGTCGACGGATGATCATATATCCAACGGATATTCATAAAGTCCAACAGATGATCATATAAAGAATTCAAACAGCAGTTGAACAGTGAATACTGAGCACAACCGTCGAGATGTATACAAATCTACTGTGGAAGCCCATTAACTGGGTAATAGAGGATGAAAAGTAGCAAAGCTTAAGACTGATAGTTTTTATGTTTATTTAATCTTTTTGACTTTGTAATCTTCGTAATATATAAACCAAGAACGTAGCAAATAAAGAACAGAGATACAAAAAGAGAGAAATCTTTGTAAGCAAAATCCTTAGCATTTCCCTGTATTCTCAGTAGTTCAATTTGTAAGCACTTGTGAGTATTCTTGCACACAGAGTCCTCTCGATATATAATATATATCTCTGGTGGAATTGTTTAAATCCACCAGAAAGTTTTTAAAGACTCTTGTTTTTAATTACTTATGTTTTGATTCAATTAAGTTTCTATTCCGCATTGTGCTAATCAAAATACTTATATCTATATTCGAGTTGAACATTTTTATTTCGAGAAAAAGGTTCAAGAATTCCATTCAACCCCCATTCTGTAATTCTTGCTAAATTGTTAAGGGACTAACACTATGTTTATTTTACTTGCTACATGATGGTGTATCCACCCAAACACTGTTATAAACTTGTTAAAATAACTATGAACTATATTAAGAGAGGATCACAAAAATATAAACCTGGCTTAAGCTATCCTCAAGATTTATGCTAGTTCGGAGCATTTCTAGAGCTGTTTTCAGCCTGGGTTTGTCTCGGTAAATAAGCCTATTCCCGCATATCTGCACCTTTAAGAGAAAAACAGATGAAAGATTTGGTAGATTAAAGAACAGAGTATCTAAAAATTATGAATATAAAAATCATATAGCTTCTTATATCGAAATATATTTGCAAATTACAACCCAAATTTGTAAAAGAAGAAAAAGTTGTTAGACTAAGAATAAAAAAGAAAGTCAAACACCTACATATACAAAAACACAGCTGAGGTACCAATATGAGTCAGTCAGAGTGCTATTCATACACACTATCACCTAGAAATCGAAATGATTTCGATATACATTCATCACAAAAGTAATTTCCGAAATCTCGTAGCTAACCACACAAACAATTATAGTATCAAACACTAAATTATTCATAAAACCAAATCCAAATAACAATTTGAATCTAGCAATCAAAAAAATTAAAATTAAAAGTGAATATAATAAACAATTATAAACTAATTGAATCAGAAGCATACCTGTGAAAGTAGAGTAAAACTCTCTCTACATATGCAAGTCAGCCTGAAAGCAAAATCCGCTAAACAAAAATGTCTTTGTTCACCTTGATAACATTGATACAAAATATGTAGAGAGATTTAATACACATTAAATCTACAAAATATGTAGATAGCATTAACACAAAAAAACATGTTAACCTTTTTATTTAGTTTAACATGTGAAGGTAAAAAATATGAGATTTACAAAACAAATTAAAAAAATTTAAAACTTATTAGAAACACTGCCTTCTGAAATTTGCTAAATAAATATTGTCAGGTATTATAGATGAATAGAGTCATAGCCCACACTGGAATTTGCTTCTGGCAGCAATGGTGTTATATAAACTTAAAAGTGAAGTACAGAAGAAAGGGAGCAATAATTTTATGTGATAATGAGGCACAAATATGAGTAATTTTTTTCTGCTCAAACTATCATTCAATATTCAGTAGGCAAAGTTGCATAGTACTAAACTACAAAGCCACTTACCTTTTCTATGTTCTCCATCATAACAACTTTGACTTCTGAAACAGGGGCCTTCACCTTGGCCAATTTGTTGATTTCCTCTGGATGGTCAACGCAGTATTGTATATGCTCCTTCATTTTGATCTGAAAAATGCAGTATTAGTGCCAGATAAACTGTGCACTTTAGTCATGATTATTATCAGACAACATACCTATTTTTCTTGGTTAGGCTATTAGCAGGAGCTGTAGCTCCTTTTCCACTACCATATTTAGACACAAAATCATCCTTCACACGCTCTAAAAATGCAATTGGAACTTGTCCACCAACTGATTCATCTGCGACCATACAATATGCCGCATCTCCAAAAAAATATAACTATAAAGTAAAAACTTTTTCTTTCAGGCATATCATCGAACACTTTCTCAGTAATAGATAACCTGCAACAAATACATAAGCAGTGTATGTAGTATATAAAATAAATAAAAGATTTGAAATTTGAATAGATAGAAGAAGAGCATATAGATCAGAATCAGTGAAATTTGTTTGAGATATTTATTTGGGGGAATGTTCCCAAATTTGAAATTTGAAAACATAGCTTCTTTTGGAAGTTTTAAGTAGAAAATGTGTTTTATTAGCTAACATGGTGGCATATGTGGTAATTTTTTACAATTTGATGGATACAGTGCTAAAATGGGGTTGAAGTTACTATTCAAAAGGGCCAGTAGGAACTATTATATACATAGAAGTTTGATATTTTCTCATTCCCTTTACACTTTAATTTTTAGATGTCTCTTTCAATGTTTTACATTTCAAAAAATTTCAAAAATAGTAAAGTTTTTTTAATTTTTAAAATAATTACATTCACTACTTTTTTTCACTATACTCCTGCTACTTTACTCACTTTTTTAACTTTTCTCCACTATTTTATCATTTTTCTTAAACTCCGTGCCAACCCAGATATAAATATTTGCGAGGGACGAAGGAAGTATATGTTTAAAGGAAAAGATTAAATATAATTTATTCTTAATAAAAGTGCGGTAAAAGTTTAGCATTGATCAAATAATAAAAATTCTTAATATGGAATGTAGGATTTTTATGATTTTTAATACAACCGGGTTAGGAAATTTCAGTTATCGTATCTTCTTTCTTCTTAGTTGAACACACTTTTTCTTTGTAAAATGTATTATAGGGATTTGTTTCAATATATTTTAAGTCTTTTAATTTCATTTTTATTTAAGAATCTTTTCCGAGAATAACAGAGTGACAGTGAACTCAATATAACCGACTCTTTAACCCGTACAAGACAACCATGTTTATATGTGAAAGAATGTTATTTTTTTAAATAACTAATTATTTGAACGCAATATTGAATTACATTATTGTTGATATTGATGGAATTATGATGTGAGATTAACTATCACCGATTCGATGTATGTGTCATAATATTAATGAACCCCTAGTTTTTTCAACTATTTTTTTTATACTGAAATTTCGATTTTTGTTATACATAAATACGTTTAAATTTTTTGGCATTATATCACATATATTATTAAAAATTTCATATAATTTGTATATACGTTAAATTTTAGTTATTTTATGACAACTATCATTTCTTATAATAGTTCTTCGTACTATTACAATAAAAAATAATGTTCACTTTTCGTGCTGTATTCATACACTAATCTTACTTTTATCCTAAAATTAATCGTTGTATTTAATTTATCAACTAAAAATAATAAATTTTTAAATACTGTATTTTCTTTAAATCAAATTATTGTTAAAACTATAATAAGATAAATATAAATTAATATAGGTAGTTATAAATTGTTAATATCAAATATTGAAATAGTTTTAAATATATTTCATAATGAGTCAGACTAATTAATACATGCACATTAAATTTGATATTATAGTTTTAACCTTTTCTCAAATAATTCAAAATAGTTGTACAATGTTTTCCAGCATTAAATATTATTTTTGCAAATTTATTATTGCTCATTTTAAATGTATGTTTTTCAAAATATGGAATTCTATAATTTTTTAAGGTTCTTATATTATGATAATAGATTTTTCTAAGAATTATCATGTATGTATTGACTTTCAATCCAGTTAAATATGATAAAAAGATTATAGTAATGCTTGCAAAGAAGTTGAAATTTAAAAAATTTCACTTAACATTATTAACTTAGATAACGAAGGGATAGCGCGCGGCCGCGCCAGGTCGAATTCTGAGATTCCTGATTCAAGTAGAAAATTGATTTTATGGACTTCTATTCTGATTGGGCTGCTATATAAAGACTCTTTGAAGACGTTTTTCATAACGGAGACTAAAGAGAAGATGGCGAGAAGACCTAGGAGCACAAATACAACGAAGGAGAAGGAAAGCTTGTTTTTACTTGTGATTCTTTGATTGAGTTGTAATCTTGGATGCTAGTTTTCTTATTTGTTATACCTATTACTCTTGATTTCGTACTTTGATTATTTATTCAGTTTATAAAGACTTGGTTTATTGTACCATGCTTTCATCGAAACCCACGGTGATGATGAGTTCAGTTATGAGCTAATCATTATCATGGGGTTCTAAAGGATTTACTTATGGATTTCAATAGTTAATTTGTTTCGATACCTTAGTGTGTGGTGATTGTATGATATCCTAGTATCGGTTGTGCTTATTCGTCTTATGAGCGTCACGAACTTATAAGATAGCATGTTAATCTCTATTGAAGTGAAAGTGAATATAAGGGTTTAGAACTTGCCATGCTAGCATAGGTTCATGTATTTATTATGCATGATTCATAGGTAATTTTAACCATCTTACTTGCCCTATGTAATCATGATAGATAACTTGCGCATTAAACTGTTATGTTGTCAAATTCTTTAGACATATAGGGTGGTCTCAACATAATTGGTGTCTATTCAGCTTCTATCTCTTTTGTAGATGTCTGGTAGTAGGGTATTCGTACAATGAAAGTTAGCGTCTACTAGTTTCATGTTATCTGATCAGTTGTCATCATTGAATGAAGTAGTAATGAAGTTAGAATTTCATGTTTGTGTCATATAAGTAAATCAACCTCAATTCTCTTAGTTAATTTTATTTAGTAGAATCTCTTAGTTAATCGTAATTATAAACCATCTCAACTTGTTATCATCTTAGCATTGAATAATAACCATACCATTGTTGCATAAGTGCATAAATTGAATTTAACCTAAACCAGTCTCTGTGGGAACGAACTAGAAAGAATTCTATATTACTTGTGAACGCATATAATTGTGTGTAAATTAGCGCGTGTTTTTGTCCTAACAAGTTTTTGGCGCTGCTGCCGGGGACTCGGTGTTAATTTGACATCAGTGGTTGTTAAAGTTCATTGACTCGGATATTTTACAAAATTATTTACTTGTTGCTTTTTCAGGTACTTTAGAGAGCGTTTATGCTAACGCGTTCTCGATCTCAAAAGAGAGCACTGGATAAAGCGGAGGAAGAAGTTTTAGTAGAAGAAGAAATTCTTGTAGAAGAGGAGAAAGTTGAAGAAGAAGCTCTTGTTGCAATGGGAGAACAAGAAGCGAATTGGAAGGCTTTGATGGATTACTCTCAACCGAAGATCAATGATATTCAGTCTAGCATTGTCAGACCAGCCATCACGGCTAACACTTTTGAAATCAAGGCTAGAACGATTCAGATGGTGCAGATTCAGTCCAGTATGGGGGTTCTCCAACGAAAGATCCCAACATGCATATTAGAGATTTCATCGAGATTTGTGACACTTTTAAATTCAACAACGTGTCTGAAGATGCTATAAAGCTAAGGCTTTTCCCATTCTCTCTAAGGGATAAAGCTAAGTGCTGGTTGCATTCTCTACCACCAGGCTCTATCACCATGTGGGAGGATCTTGCTCAGAAGTTTTTTATTAATTCTTTCCTATGGAGAAGACAGCTGCAATCAGGAATGCTCTTACTCAATTTGCATAGCAATCGGGAGAGTCTTTATGTGAAGCTTGGGATCGTTATAAGGAGATGTTTAGAAAGTATCCTCATCATGGGATGCCTGATTGGATGATTATAAACTGCTTTTATAATGGTTTGGGTGTGACTTCTAGACCCATGCTTGATGCAGCATCAGGTGGAGCCTTATGGGCTAAGAGCTACGATGAACCTTATGATTTGATCGAACTGATGGCTGCTAATGAATACCAGAACCCTTCTCAGAGACTAACTCAAGGCAAGGTAGCGGGAATTCTGGAGGTAGATGCAGCTACTGCTGTAGTTGCTCAGCTTAAGGCTTTGATGATGAAGGTGGATTCTTTGGCAAATTATGGAGTTAATTAGATCACTAGTGTCTGTGAGCTTTGTGCTGGTGCGCATGAGACGGAGCAATGTGCTATTTCTAGTGAATTAGCTCAGTTCATGAGCAACTTTCAGAGGTCGCAGCAACCAGTTTTAGCCACCTATCATTCCAACAACCGCAATCATCCTAACTTCAGCTGGAGCAACACTTAGAATGCGGTGGAACAGACTTATCAGCAGTATGCATCAAAGCAATACAACCCTCCTGATTTTTAACAACCACAATATGTACCAAGACAACAACTCCAACTACAACAATCTAATGAAAAATATGAATTGGAGGAGTAAAGGCTCATGTGCAAGAGCCAAGTGGTGTCTATCAAGACCTTAGAGAATTAAATTGGGAAGATTGCTAATGCCTTGCTGAATCGAAAACCTGGTACACTCCCTAGTGGCATAGAAGTTCCAGGCAAGAAGGAAGCAAAAGAGCAGGTTAAGGCAATTACACTGAGGTCTAGGAAGGTTGCAAGCCAAGAAAAATCTCAAGTTCTATAATCTGAAGATGTGGCTGAAGAAGAAGTGCAGAAGGAAGCAGAAGTGGAAACAAGGAAGAAAACTGTGGAACACACTCCTACTGAGGGTAATACAGGGGAGAAACAGATATATCCTCCACCTCCTTTTCCTAAGAGGCTGCAGAAGCAAAAGTTGGATAAGCAGTTTGCTAAGTTTTTAGAGGTGTTCAAGAAACTTCATATCAACATACCTTTCGCTGAAGCTCTTGAACATATGCCTAGCTATGCGAAATTTATGAAAGGAATTCTCTCTCATAATGTGAAGCTCGATGACTTAGAGACAGTTTCTCTCACGGAGGAATGCAATGTTATGCTGCAACAGAAGTTACCTCCAAAGCTTAAGAATCTTGGAAGCTTCACTATTCCTTGCACTATCGGAAACTTGTCCTTCGACAAGTGTTTATGTAATTTGGGAGCTAGCATCAATCTGATGCCTTTGTCTATCTTCAAGAAGGCCTACTTATATGTCCTTGCAGTTGGCCGATCGCTCTATTACATATATATGAGGCATTGTGGAGGATGTCTTGGTCAAGGTGGACAAACTCATCTTTCCTGCTGACTTTGTAATTCTTGATTTCGAGGTTGATAAGAAAATTCCCATAATCTTGGGAAGATCATTCTTGGCTACTGGTCGAACCTTGATTGATGTGTAGAAGGGTGAGCTCACTATGCGAGTATTGGATCAGGATGTGACTTTTAATGTTTTCAATACCATAAAATTCCCTATTGATAATGACGAGTGCTTAAAAGTGGAATTGGTCGATTCTGTGGTTACTTCAGAACTTGATCAAATGCTAAGGTCTGATTCCTTAGAGAAGGCCTTGTTGGGGAATTCAGATAGTGAAGATGATGAAAATGGTGAGCAGTTGCAGTATTTGAATGCTTCTCCTTCGAAGCGAAGGATGTATATGCCTTTTGAATCTCTTGGAATGTCAGAACTCAAAAATATTGAGGGGCGTCTCTAGCCATCTATTGAGGAAGCTCCTACACTTGAGCTTAAACCATTTCATGAACACTTAAGGTATGCTTTTTTAGGTGATGCATCTACTTTGCCTGTTATTATTGCATCTGACCTTTCAGGTAGTGATGAGAAAAAGCTCTTAAGAATTCTGAGAGAGTTCAAATTGGAAATTGGATGGACTATAGCAAATATCAAGAGAATCAGCCCTTCTTATTGCATGCATAAAATTCTGCTAGAGGAAGGAAGCAAGCCAAATTGTTGAGCAACAGATAAGGCTAAATCCGATAATGAAAGAGGTTGTGAAAAAGGAAATTCTTAAGTGGCTAGATGCAGGGATCATCTATCCTATTTCTAACAGTTCTTAGGTGACTCCAGTTCAGTGTGTGCCAAAGAAAGGAGGTATCACTGTGGTCACTAATAAGAAGAATGAGCTCATTCCTACTCGAACAGTCACGGGTTGAAGAGTTTGCATGGATTACAGGAAGCTGAACAAAGCCACAAGGAAGGATCACTTCCCTCTTCCTTTCATTGATCAGATGCTTGACAGATTGTCTGGGCATGAATTCTATTGTATTCTGGATATCTATTCGGGTTATAATCAGATTTGCATCACTCCAGAAGATCAGGAAAAAACTACTTTCACCTGTCTATTTGGCACTTTTACCTTCAGAAGAGTTTCCTTAGGGTTATGTGGTGCACCTGCCACATTTCAGAGATGTATGATGGCTATCTTCTCTGACATGATTGGTCTGAATGTGGAGGTTTTCATGGATGATTTTTCTGTGTTTGGGGATTCTTTCGACGAGTGCTTGCAAAATCTTGGCGCAGTTCTTAAAGGTGTGTTGAGACCAATCTGGTTCTCAACTGGGAGAAATGTCACTTAATGGTGCAACAGGGCATCATTCTTTGGCATAAGGTCTCTAGTAAAGGTCTTGAGGTGGACAAATCCAAGGTGGGGGTCATTGAAAACCTTCCTCCACCAATTTCTGTTAAGGGGATTCGCAGCTTTCTTGGTCATGCGGGTTTCTATAGGCGGTTCATCAAGGACTTCTCTAAAATCTCTAAACCTTTATGCAATTTATTGGAGAAAGATGTCCCTTTCAAGTTTGATGATGAGTGTCTAGCTGCTTTTAAGAGCTTAAAAAGGAGTTTAATCACGGCACCTATCATAACTGCACCTGATTAGAATGAGCCTTTTGAAATGATGTGCGATGCAAGTGACTATGCAGTTGGAGCAGTTCTTGGGCAAAGGAAGAACAATATATTTCATGTGGTCTACTATGCTAGTAAGACCCTCAATGGTGCTCAACTGAACTATACTACTACTGAGAAGGAACTCTTAGCCATTGTCTACGGTTTTGAGAAGTTTTGATCTTATTTTCTTGGGACGAAAATGACAGTTTTCACTGATCACGCTGCTATTCGCTATCTCGTCTCGAATAAGGACTCGAAGCCTAGATTGATTCGTTGGGTTCTTTTACTACAAGAGTTTGAGTTGGAGATCAAGGATAGGAAATGTACTAATAATCAAGTCGTTAATCATCTCTCTCGTTTAGAAGATCCAAGTGCGACTTCACAGGATAAGACATTGATAAATGAGTCTTTTCCCGATAAGCAGCTATTTAGGGGTGCAAGAGGAAGAACTGTGGTTCGTAGCCATTGTGAACTACCTTGTGAGCAATATTATGTCTCCAGACTTATCTTCTGCTCAAAGGAAGAAGTTTCTTCATGAGGTGAAGTGGTACATGTGGGATGAGCCATTTTTGTTTAGGCAAGGAGTTGATCAAATCATCAGGAGATGTATTCCGTACAGCAAGACGGAGGGTATCTTGCGAGACTGTCATTCGAATATTTATGGAGGCCACCATGGTGGAGGAAAGACATCAGCTCGTATCCTTCAAGCAGGATTATTCTAGCCTATATTGTTTAAGGATGCACACCGATTCATTTTGAAGTGTGATCGCTTCCAGCGTGTTAGGTAATATGTCTAAGAGGGATAAGATGCCTCTTAATGTGCTACTCGAGGTTGAGGTCTTCGATGTTTGGGAAATTAACTTCATGGGGCCATTTATCTCATCTTGCAATAATCAGTATATCTTGTTAGCGGTGGATTATGTCTCGAAATGGGTGGAAATTAAAGCTTTACCGAAAAATGATGCGAAGGTAGTGCTAAATTTTCTTCACAAGCAGATATTCACAAGATTTGGGACTCCAAGAGTCTTAATCAGTGACGAGGGATCGCATTTCTGCAATCGCAAGTTCACTGCTATGATGTAGAGATATAATATGAATCATCACATTGCTATAGCCTACCATCCTCAGACTAATGGTCAAGCTGAGGTATCTAACAGAGAGATCAAGCGTATTCTAGAGAAAGTTGTATGTCCATCGAGGAAGGATCGGTCTTTAAAGATGGATGAAGCTGTTTGGGCATATCGAACAACAAACAAGACTCCGCTAGGCATGTCTCCATTTTAGTTGGTTTATGGTAAGGGATGTCATTTGCCTGTAGAGCTAGAGCACAAAGCATATTGGGCTTTGAAGAAATTGAACCTTGATTTGGATGCAGCTGGTAAGAAAATGATGCTTCAACTGAATTCGATGAGTTTCGACTTCAAGCATATGAGAACAATAAAATGTATAAGGAGAACGTCAAGAGGTGGCATGATAGGGGTTTAGTGCTCAAATCATTTGTGCCGGGGCAACAAGTTCTTTTGTTTAACTCTCATCTCCATCTTTTTCTTGGGAAGTTAAAGTCGAGGTGGTTAGGGTCGTTTGTTGTCAAAACTGTGTTTCTACATGGAGTGGTGGAGATTTTTGAGAATGATCCGGGCCAAGCGTTCAAGGTGAATGGACAACGGTTGAAACTATAGGAATACGACAAACTGTGAGGTGGTTAGTGCCGTTTTATTTTCCACTTGATCTTGGGAATTCTACGTCAAGCTAGTGACGTAAAACAAGCGCTTCTTGGGAGGAAACTCAAGCTTGTTGTACATTAGTAGGAGTTAGAAGGAAGAAAAAGCAAGAAGAAAAAAAAAAGCAGAAAAAAATAGGGTACTTTTGATAGAAGCACGGTGCGCCCACGTTGGGTCACAGCACGGCCGCGCGGAAAGTCCAGAAGCAAGGCGCGCCCGCGCTGGTATGCGGGGCAGCCGAGCTGAAAGAACAGTTCCACGGCTTGCCCGCGCTGCCAGGCGGGGCGGCCGCGTTGACTCCTTGTACCCGAAAAAAAGTTATAACAACATAAATTCAAACACAAACATATCCCATCTGGATTTTTGTTCTCCCACTACCCTAATTTTCCTCTAAATCAAATTCTAGACCTACCCATTACCCCCACTAACCCACGATCGCAACCCACTTTTAATTATAATCCCTAAACTCTATATATATACACACAATTTCATACACCCATCTCCACCACATTCATAATTCGCAAACACATAAATCTCTCTATACACTCTATAATTCTCTCTTATTCAAATCCAATGGCACCCAAGAGAAATAGGACTCAAGTTAGCAGTAGCACCACCAATTTTTCAAGTGTTGGAGGTATGAGGCCTAGGTTTACAACTCCGGAGGCTGAAGCGGAGTATACGAGGCTACTATCGAAGCCCATAGCGAAAGAGAGGGGTTTTTTTCCATCAGGAAGGGATGGTAAGCTTTTGGAGATGATTCTGGAGATGGGTTGGGTCTCTTTTTGTGAGGCACCCGCTGCTGTGCACTTCAGTATTGTGCGCAAGTTTTACGCGAATGCGAAGGCGGATAAGAACAGGTACTCGGTGGTTCGGGGTTTGACTGTGGATTATACTGTGGAGGCTATTGGGAGGGTGGTCAACCAGCCCGAGAGACAGCTGGGTCAGGATGATTGGATGACGAAGACCGGGGAGGATTTTGACTTGGACATGATTGTTACGACGCTGTGTGTCCCAAACACTCATTGGAAGTTCAAGAAGGGGTCGAACGAGTATGCCACTTTCCCTGCCTCTTGCATGAACACGTTCACTCGTGCATGGAACTCTTTTATATGTGTGAACATCATGCCTTCTTCACATATGCATGATGTTACTGTGTATCGTGCCAAGTTGTTGTGGGGAATATTGCAGGTCGGCCATGTGGATCTTGACTCCATTATTTATCAGGGAATTCTGAGGTTTCTGCGTGGGAGCACTACGGGTTCTATTCCTTATGCGTCGATTGTGACGAAGCTATGTGTGGTAGTTAGAGTTCATTGGCCCGCACACGAGCAGCTTCAGCTGCCTAGTGCACCTATTGATAGTTTAACAATAGCAGTGATGTAGGAGTGGTACAGTGGTAAGGATGATGAGAAGGGGCTCGGTTACTCTTATGATCACTTGCCGGGTGGCCGTCCAGCTGATCAGGCATATGCTGGCGGTTCAGCTCAGGCTAGTAGAGCAGCATGGAGACATCAGATGGGGGAGGCCGGTTCTTCACAGAAACAACAACAGTAGCAACAGGATGTCGAGGCCAGTACTGGTTTGGGCTCAGCGCAGTATAGGCGCTTGATGAGGAGGATGGATGCGATGCAAGACCTCCATAGCAGGTTTGCACAGGACCTTATCCAGGCATTGGGAACAGCTTTCAGAGCCACATGAGTAGACATCCAGTGGCCAGGTTTTGGTGAGGATTCCGTGTACCCGCCTCCTGACACTCCACCCGTGGAAGGTGATGATCCTGATTCCGAGTAGGTATGCCTGATTTCTTACTATTACCTTCACTGAGGACAGTGAAAATTTTAAGTTTGGGGGTGGTAGTTAAGGAATATATTTGTGTGTGTCCATTTAGTTGCATATTCATGATAGTTTAGTTCATATAGTTGCATATATGTCATGTAGTTGTTTTATTTTATTTTGCATGTTAGTATGTTGCATATAGTTGCATGTGCATTTTATCATGATCCCTTAACTTTGCTTTTCGATTAATTTGTGATGTTGATGCGAGTGTAGTGATGTCGTGTAGAGGGATGTTAAGTCTTAACGAGTTGATTTGCATGCTAGAAATAATAAATTTTCACTAAGTCTTATAGGTTGCTTTTGTGCTAGATCATGATCATGGTTTGTTTATTTGTTGAGGTTTAATCACTTGTTTATGTCTAGAATGTATGATATTCTCTTAATGGCATAATAACATGGATATTTAAAAATTGGAGAAAATATCGGATTTCATTGCTAGTTGTTGTGGCTAGGTGTCAAATGGCTAGTAGCCGGCTCATATTTTATATTAGTAGTCTAGGGTTGAGCGAGATGGAGTGAAACACACTCGTTCAGAAATCATGTGAAAAAGAAAAAGAGAAAGAAATAAGAAAAAATATGTGTTGATGCATAATTGATCACGAGTGGGCTTTTAGTACTCGAGTTATTAAGTTCTTAGGGGACTTTGTGCCTAATGACCTAAGTATTTTATAGTGTAATAACCCCAATTTTTGGAATTTTTGAAACACTGATGAATAGTAACTTTTGCTGATGATGCTGATTAAGGAGAATTATCAGACCACGCTATATAGGAGTACTGTTATGGAAATTCTAAGATCGTATTAGTATTCCATAAAGTAAATAAGTGTATGTAAAGATCGTCAGAATCCAAATTCGAACACTTTGATTTTTCCCAAAAATCCAGCAGATACCGAAAGAATTGAGTATAAGGTAACATGATTAAAAGGATTTAAATTCAAGGATTATAAGAGGGGATTATAAAAGGAATATAAAATATTGAGAAAGGGTAGGGGAACCCAAATAATAAGATCCCGGATATGATCCCTCGAACGATAAACACGAACAAAAGTTAAGCGAACCGTATAACAGATCAGTGATCATTAGCCAAGTAATTAGGAGTTAATCAAAGGGGTTAGTGGATGATGAGGTCATCACACCAACAAGAGGAAGACAAGTGTAACAAGATGACATAAGTAGATGACATAAGCATGACCAAATGGGAAGGATTGGTTGGTTGATTGTGAGCCACACAATTTTTACCATGGTAAAAGGTTAATTAACAAACAAAAAAGGAAGCAACCAAGCAAAGATATTCATTTCTTCCCCTCATCTCCTTGCTCATGGTTTTTTGAAGAAAAACAAGAAGAAAAATTTCCAAACCCAAGCTCCACTCAATCATAATTCAAGAGGTTTGTTTCCTTGGATTCTATATTTCATAACTAAGAAGAGCAAGTAGTTTGAGTGCTTGAATCCAAGGTTTGCTAGCTCAAATAAATCATTTTAGTTTAGGGTGAATAGTAACTTTCAAGAACAAATTTTTGATTCTTGATTTTATTTGTAAGGTCAAGGTAGCTTAAGCATAGATTAAGGCTTCCAATGGCATTCCAAGGATCTTTCATGGATTAAAACCTTCAAGGAAGGTATAAAACTTCAAACCCTAGTTTTACTTTGAATATTTAGGAGTGGTTTTGATTAATATAGTTCATGAGAAGCATGATGCTTGTGTGTTTAAAGTTTGGTTGAGTTTGTAGTGATTGGATTTTAATTGATGTGTTGATGATTGTTAATGGAGGAGTAGTAGTTTAAATGTTTAAGCATGAATTGAACCTTGTTTGATTTAGTAGTTTGGTTGAATTTGAAGATAGTATGATATTGGATTAAATTGAGATTCTTGGGCTTATTATGACTGAAATCAGTAGCATTGATGTGTATCTTGAGTTGTTGATTGGTAGTTGGATTGATATGATTTGGAATGGTAAAATTTGGGAAATCGCGTAAACATAGCCGTCGTAATGCCCGATTTATCTTAGACTGTTTTGTTCTTAACTTCAGGACCCGTGAACTCACTGTTAGATTCTGACCATTTCCATGTTTAGATAGCTAATGTTACGAGCTTCGTTTTGATGTGTGGTTCGCTTGAATCCGATGTACGGTTTAGGAGAAACGACCGTTTTAAGTAATGGCGTTTCGCGAACGAACCATTACCCCTCGCCTTACTTTGAAACCTTGGTTAAGGCCCTTAAATGACTAATTGGAGTATGAAACAATTATGTAAAGTGGATTAGTCAGTTGGTAGAGTACTCGCGAAAGAATCGCCTTAAAATTCTTAATGGTTAATTTATTAAAAATGGTGGAGCCGAGGGTACGCGAATGACTTATGTGATTCGTTAAGTGTAGAAGTGATCATAAGCGAACGTTAGGGTTCAATTGGTTAAAGTCTAGTTTCTTAAGCGACCGGAGTTTAATTCTGGCTTATGTTGTTGTTCATAGGTTATCAGAACCCACTCTAAGCTTAAGTCTATCCGGGAACACTCAGGCAAGTTTTCTACCCGTTATACTGTTGTTGTGATGTATATATGTATATGCATTATCTTGTGATAAGTGCATGATTGTTATTAGCAAAACTTACGATATATTGGAGCATGTGATATGGTATATATGCATGTCTATTTCGTAATCTTGATATCTAATTGTTGATTCAATTGCTTATAAACTGCATAATACATATGCTAGAGATAAGCAGTAGTTGCGTATACCCTTAGTATAGGAGACCCAAAGGTGAACATTTTCTAAACTGGGAGTCGATGTTCCCGAGTATATTATATATATATATATATAGATATAGTTTGCAAAACTATTAATCGAATAAGGTTTATTCGATAACTTTATTTTATTTAATGAATATTATTCTGAATATTCATTCGAGGACTTATGACTCCGCTTATTTTATTAAATAATATTCTTTATTTTATTAAAGAATGATGTTTTGATAATCAAACTTATTTTCGATTATTCAAATAAAGATCGTACTTTCATATAAGTATATCTTTGGTTATTTATTATTCATTTCAAGTATGAGTTTTAAAACTTCTACTTCAATTATTTTTATAAGGATTATCCTTATGGGAATATTATTTAATAATAATATACAGATATTTTCTAAATGTATCGGGACTGATTTATTTCATTAAATCGGCATTACTCCAAACATTCTTAAAAATGTTTTCGAGTCTTCAAAATGATTTTTAAAAGTTAGAGCAGATCCCAAAACTCATTTTTATATTTAAGATCTTCCTTTCGAAGGGGATTTAAATACTCGCTCAAAACCTGAGGGATCCGGCTCTGTGGTGTATTTTATATTCGCAACAAGGTTGTTGTTTTGATAAATGAATTGATTACTTACCCAACATTCGGGAAGTAAGTCCATCTATTTGAGTCGGCATAAGCAACATGGGCTCAGTGGGCGTCCATGAAAGTGTAAATGGCTCAGTGGGAGTCCATCAAATGCGTAAGTGGCTGAGTGGCAGTCCAGTATAAGGTCCTAATACGGACAGGGTGATGACCGGTGGGGGATTCATCCATCTACTAGTAGAAAAGGTTACTTATTGGTATCTCTGCCTGATCAGCAAGATATGAGGTTTATGCCAAGGTTTTCTCCCTTCCAAATTCATTGTATATTACAACTCTGTTTATAATTTTCATAACAGAGGTTTTCAAGGAGTGTATCAAATGTATATATATATAGGTGTATATATATATATCGGGACTTAATGAAGTATCTCGTAACTTCATTATTTATAATGATATTTCAAGGATTGAATCTATTCAAATCTTATCTTGTAGTCTCATCTATGTGGTGAACTATTGAAATGGATTATACCTTAAATGGTGGTAGTTCAAGTAGTATTCGGAAAAGATATAAGTATATTGGAGTATCTCGTAACTTCACCTTTGCAACTTATATCTGGTTAATGATTATCTTATACATGACATAGATTTTCAGAAAAATGTTGAGACAAGGTTAGATATATGAGATCACCTTGCAACGATATTTTTATACAGTTATAAACTGGAACTCTGCGTACATTATGCATGGAAGAGGATTTCAAAGATTTTGAAAAGTATATATACATATATACTAAATATTTTGCGACTTGGTCGCATTAAGAGGTCAAACTTGGTTCAACTTCTTCTTGACCAAGACTTTCATGAGTGCTATGAGAATGCTCATATATTGTTAATCATTATACATATTATTTTGGTGGGCTTGTTGCTCATCCTTGCTTTCTTCTTTCATCACACAATAATAGATAGACAAGATGAACAGGACCAAGCTCCCAATTCATGAGCGGATAGGAAACGTTCCGCAGTTTCCTGTAGGCGTTGATGCCGTTGTAGCTGAGGTAGGAACTACCAATAGGCTAGGCTTTCAACTTTTGTTGTACCAGACTTATGTATATTTATGAATTGTAATAATGGCAAAGGAAATGTAAATTTATTCAGAAACCCTTTTGATGTGTAATGACTTATAATTGTGGAATAAAATGACTTGTGTTATTTTTGGTATTCATCTTTGAGACTATAACTTGTGGTGTGTGTGTATATTGTGGGGTCACAGTACGCAGTAGTTGGTTGACTATTAAGATTAAGTATTGATAAGGGAAATGGAACTCGTGACAACCCGAATCCCCGACCCCGGATTTGGGGGTGTTACAGAAATGGTATAAGAGCTAAGCGTTATAAACCTCAGAGATGATGTGACGTTAAAATAATAAGTTCACTAAGATAATAAGAACTCTTTCCAAGTTCATAGTCGGACTACCTAACGTAGTATTGACAGTTAAAACCCTTATGGGAACCCTTATAAATATCGTGATATAAGCGTAGTTCGTTATCGTATATGGTAGCGGGACTCCGAACCCTGAGGTTGAGGAGCAACATCGCGATGATGTTTTACTACATATTGGGGATCAGATTGTGGATCTGATAGAGCGTCCCAACGAGGGACCGGATGATATTCATATTGAGGATGTAGCGGTTGAGGATGTTGTCCTAGAAGGGATTGTTGCTGAGGAGGATCCCGTGGGGGATCCTGACAAGAATGAATAAAGGACCACTGAGGAATTGATAACCATGGTTAGGGAAACTACCAAAGGTAGGATTGGTCGGTCACTACCGGAGGTTCGTTCAAGTTCGTAAAGATAGTAGCCCCTTTAACACGGCTTACTCATAAGACTGAGAAGTTCGAATGAACAGAGAAATGCGAGAACAGCTTTCAAGAACTGAAGCAAAGGTTGGTGACGGCTCCTATGTTGGCGTTGCCGGATGGAAAAGGATATTTTGTGATTTGTAGTGACGCTTCGCATAAGGAATTAGGGTGCTTCTTATACAGCACAACAAGGTAATCACGTACGCGTCAAGACAATTAAGGGAATATAAAATTCGATATCCCCACCCATGAGCTTGGGCTCGTGGCAATAGTTTTGCCCTAAAGATTGGAAGGCACTACTTGTATGGAGAGAAGTGCGAGATTTACACAAGCCATAAGTGCTCTAGTACATTTTCACGCAGAAAGAGCTCAACATGCGCCATATGAGGTGGTTAGAGCTAATCAAGGAATACGATTATGAGATTCTTTATCATCCAGGGAAAGCCAAAATGGTGGCTAATGCCCTTAGTATAAAGGAGAGACTCAAGATGAAAATGTCTTTGGGAGAGTTGATAAGAGATTTTGAGAAAATGGAAATAGAAGTGAACGTAACCGGAGCCGGTACCGAAACGCTGTTTGAGATTGTAATACAAACCGAATTATCGAAAAAGATCATATTGTGCCAAGAAAAAAAAGTGATGAATGAAGGCAGAGAGTCAATGACCGGAGAAGAGATTAATACCAAGAAAGATGATAAGGGAATAACGAGGTATTCCTACAGAATTTGGGTTCCAAACATTCAAGAGCTTAAGGACTGGATCTTAGATGAAATCCATAGCTCGAGGAATAAGATTTAGGGCAAACCCCGAATGTGATAGTCAGGGAGGTTGCCATTAAGAAAGAAGGAGCCCATAACATAATGAAGTGGAAAACAAGGATTTTTAACGTATAAGATAACCCCAAGTATGGGAGAAGGATGAAACATTTCATACTAAGGAAACAGAAAGTCGAGTAAGGAAAAGGAGACCCGAGACGGTACTCCTATACGGCAATTCATGGACCTGTCTAAAAAGAACTTAGACTATTATCCCAACCACCACCTTGAGGAAAAAATGCGATAGGAAATCCTTTCTTGACTTTTAAGTCGCTAAGCTCTCAGAGTTATAAGGAACAGGTTGACCCAGTCGAGGCAAGAGCCTGGCTAAAGGAAATATAGGAATCATTTGAGATTCTAAATGATTGACGAAGCACAAAAGACTATTTTTATCACTTACCCTCCTAAGAGAGAGGCCACCCGTTGGTGAAAGGACAAGAAAGGCACGGAGCCAGAGGTTATAATAAACTGATTAAAGTTCAGACAATTGTTTTCAGGAAAGTACTTCCCAAGGTTAGGGAGGTAGTGTAAAAGCTTTAGAGCCAGAACAAAGGCGGACGAGTATGATGAATTATGAATCTAAGTTGTAAAAGTTGTCAAGATTCGTTCCAAGGACACGAATCCAGAATGACGGGATGTTTGAAATCAATGCTTATGTTGTGTTGGTTCATGTAATGGTTGTAATAGAACGAAAATAAAAGTCTGAAAAGGGAAGGAGTATAAAGGGATATAAAGGAAATAGAGTTGAGAAGTGATAAGGGAGTTAGGTATGGGAAACCCTAAGAAACCCTTGCAATAAATATAGAGAAGTGTGTCATCATCAGCGCGATGGTGACTGATCATGAGATAAATTCAAGGTTTGAAGGCGTAAGCGATACGTATAGTTAATTCCCTTGAAGTTGACAGTATTCGATGAAACTTTGAGATAGATCGATTGATTAATAAGGAAACACGAATGGACTGAGGAGACAAGAAAGTAAGAAATTAGGAAAATTGGATGAAGGAAGTGACCTTCAAGAATGTGAAGTGTAAGTAACGCATGTGAATTGATACCCAAAAAGGGAGACGCCAGGCATAAAAGATATCCCAGCGTTGAGATGACTGTTGAGATAAATAAAAGAGGTAAATGAGTAGTTAGAACTAGAAGGTTCACGTTGAACACGACCAATATCTTCTAGAACATCCCTGTTATCATTACTGAATCAGGCAAGAAAAGTAGATAACCATTGTTATCTTTTGAAGGCCATATTGATTGACCTCATTTTTAATACAGATGTTATTGTGAAATTAGGCATATACTATCGAGATGGGAATAATTGAATAAGACACCCTTATCAGGGATACATGACTTAAGTTATCCATGTAAGGATGCAAGTACCTTTTTAAAGGTGGAATTAAGGATATAAACTCAATAGCTTGAGATGAACCATGGGTGATGCATAAAGGATGGCATTTCACCCTTAATAGGGACATTATGAGTTTGGGTAGTACAGAATGAAGGACTAAGGCAACAACAACCTTTAAAGATCAGTGGAGAAAGTTTTCAGAACTATATAGACAATGATTCTGGTATTAGTAAATGGTATCTTGATATGCCCTGTACCTAGGGTGTACCTGATGAAGGATTTAAGGATAACCTTAGAGGTTTTACAAGGAGAAAGGTAATATTTAAAGTTCTCAGGAATACAAATTTTTATAAAGGAAATATGACGTAATTATAATAATTCCAGGTGGGGCACGTGTTGGACCATAAGAAAGTATAGATCGACCCAATGAGGGTCGAGATTGGTGAAAATGAGAAGGACCCAAGATAAGAGACGTCCTAAGTATGATCGAGAGTCAGTCATGACAATGTTCACATCTAAAGACTAAGGCAATGACTTATGGAAAAATGGTGATTCTTTTTCTCACCAGGATTTAAGAAAAGCATTTTCACATAAGCAGTGATTGAAATGAGGTAGAAAATTTAGTTGGAGGTGGTTATAATGACATTGATTGTAAGAAAATTTTACTATTAGGAAAGGCCAAAGAGGTGGCCGACACTTTAAATGTAAGAGGATAATTATAGGTGCTCGTGCCAGAGGAATACAGTGATGATGGTTGAAGCTGTGAAGGTTATATTATGGTTTGGAAGATTGACATTCTTTCTGATGACTGTGCAAAACTCAACCGTGATAGTAGTTTGGTAAAGATTTAATTTATGTAATCACCGTGAGCGGGCTATCTATCTTATAAGGACATATCTTGAGATAAGCCAGGACCATGTTACGAAAGGACTAAATGAACCTTTGAGATTCATGTCTCCTGATAAAGACATATGATTTAGAATGGTATTAACCTGCTATCGTTGCTTTGATTGAAACTCTTCTGCAATTTTATCGGCTTCATGTCATGTGTACGTCAGGATCTGGAGTGTTCTTCATGAATTATGAATGGTGATTATGTTAACTCCTTAGAAGAATTTAATACGAAGGAATGGACTCTGTATGGTTAGCTATTAAGATTCCAAGGAAAATGAATGACGACAATAGGTCAGTGGTGGACCATAGTAATGCAGCAACGATTCTTTGAATAATGAGCCGATTACAACCGTGAGAGTTGTAGTGTAATGGATGTTGAGATTGGGTACCACTAATTGGGTTGTGGTGATGTATAAGTTATCATTAATAGACTAATTAAGTCGATTATTTACCTATTGAATACTTATTCCTTCTTATCAATAGAGAGTCGTATTACTATACGAGGAAGGTTGCGGTGCAAGTATAGAATTCTAATAACGATGATGTCTAGAATGAAATCCCTTATTCGAGTTTCGATGTCGAGGGAGTTTCAAAGGTGATTGTGTATAAGCTCGAGCAAGAGCATGGGTCTATAGAATGATGGACAAAATATCAAAAATATTTAGGCATGTGAAATACGATGCTATAATACCTGATGTTGATATATATACGTATATGGTTTATTCTCCTATGACAAACCTCTATAGTTCAGAGGTAGATTCCAAACCAGATATTTTGTGGCAGTATATTTTTTTTCATATATACAATTCTCTTCAATTCGCTCTTTTCTCTCCTTTTCAATTCATATAAGCTGAGAAGAACAACCCTTCCAGAAGGGGAGGTATTGCTGAATGACTATCTATCTGTGTGATAGAAGCCTAGTAGGATACCACATGTTGTTTAATTGCTTGTCAAGTACTAAAGGCTGTCCACCTTCTGTACTAACTATGCGATATAACAAGTGTTCATGATCATAGTGATCTCTCAATAAATTCTTTTACTTCTATATGAAGGACCAAGCTTTTGAAGATAGAAGTAGCTAGAAAGGAGTAGTACCAGTGCGGTGGTATTCCGAATCTAACACGTTCGTGATACTAAGGTTGACGTGGTTATTAAAAGGTTATAAAACTCTAGCGAGTAAAGGTATATCTAGAATAGTATTCTGTACGAAAGATAGTAACGCTTACGAACAAGAAAAGAAGGAGTATTGAGAAGCAAAAGCTATAATGCTATAAGCTATGATGAGAGTCTGTGCAATAAGACTTGAAAGAATTTGGAATGATCACTTAACGCGGATTGAGTTTTCTCACGACAATAGATCGTATGTCAGGTATCGAGATGTCGCCTTATGAGATCCTTGAGGGCAGAAAATGTTGATCTCCCTTATGTTAGGATGAAGTTGTAGAGCGCAAGATGCTCGTACCAGCAGCGGTCCAAAGAACCAAGGATATAATAGATCTAATCAGAGGATGGCTGGTAGTAGCCCAAGATGGACATAAGAAGTATGTTGATTTGACACGAATGGACAAGGAATAGGAAGTAGGGGACCTAGTGCTGTTATAGGTATTCCCTTGGAAAAGATGGATGTGGTTCGGAATGAAAGGAAAGCTAAGCCCGCAAAGTGTTGGACCCTTAGAGATATTGAGACGTATTGGGAAGTTAGCATATGAGCTAGCCCTACCCCCGAACCTGTAGCAAGTTCATAACGTGTTCCACGTATCAATGTTAAGGAAGTGTAATTCGGATGCCAGACAAATAGGGGCATATGAGCGCATAGACTGCAACTAGACGTAACCTATATGGAGCAACCAGGAAGGGTTATAGATTGAAAAGGAACAAGTGCTTAGGAGAAGGGTTATCAAACTAGTCAGAGTTTGATGGTAGAACCACAATGTAGGAAAATTTACTTGAGAGTTAGAAAGTGCAATGCTAAGAGAGCATCCCTATTCATTTTCTATCCGATTTTGGGACGGAATCCTTTTAAGGAGGGGAGACTGTAATAACCCCAATTTTTGGAATTTTCGAAACACGGATGAATAGTAACTTTTGCTGATGATGCTGATTAAGGAAAATTATCAGACCACGCTATATAAGAACACGCTATATAGGAGTACTGTTATGGAAATTCTAAGATCGTATTAGTATTCCATAAAGTAAATAAGTGTATGTAAAGATCATCAGAATCCAAATTCGAACACTTTGATTTTTCCCAAAAAACCACCAGATACCGAAAGAATTGAGTATAAGGTAACATGATTAAAATGAATTTAAATTCAAGGATTATAAGAGGGGATTATAAAAGGAATATAAAATATTGAGAAAGGGTAGGGGAACCCAAATAATAAGATCCCGGATATGATCCCTCGAACGATAAACACGAACGAAAGTTAAGCGAACCGTATAACAGATCAACGATCATTAGCCAAGTAATTAGGAGTTAATCAAAGGGGTTAGTGGATGATGAGGTCATCACACCAACAAGAGGAAGACAAGTGTAACAAGATGACATAAGTAGATGACATAAGCATGACCAAATGGGAAGGATTGGTTGGTTGATTGTGAGCCACAAAATTTTTACCATGGTAAAAGGTTAATTAACAAACAAAAAAGGAAGCAACCAAGCAAACACATTCATTTCTTCCCCCCATCTCCTTGCTCACGGTTTTTTGAAGAAAAACAAGGAGAAAAATTTCCAAACCCAAGCTCCACTCAATCATAATTCAAGTGGTTTGTTTCCTTGGATTCTATATTTCATAACTAAGAAGAGCAAGTAGTTTGAGTGCTTGAATATAAGGTTTGCTAGCTCAAATAAATCATTATAGTTTAGGGTGAATAGTAACTTTCAAGAACAAATTTTTGATTCTTGATTTTATTTGTAAGGTCAAGGTAGCTTAAGCATAAATTAAGGCTTCCAATGGAATTCCAAGGATCTTTCATGGATTAAAAGCTTCAAGGAAGGTATAAAACTTCAAACCCTAGTTTTACTTTGAATATTTAGGAGTGGTTTTGATTAATGTAGTTCATGAGAAGCATGATGCTTTTGTGTTTGAAGTTTGGTTGAGTTTGTAGTGATTGGATTTTAATTGAGGTGTTGATGATTGTTAATGGAGGAGTAGTAGTTTAAATATTTAAGCATGAATTGAACCTTGTTTGATTTAGTAGTTTGGTTGAATTTGAAGATAGTATGATATTGGATTAAATTGAGATTCTTGTGCTTAGTATGACTGAAATCAGTAGCATTGATGTGTATCTTGAGTTGTTGATTGGTAGTTGGATTGATATGATTTGGAATGGTAAAATTTGGGAAATCGCGTAAACATAGCCGTCGTAATGCCCGATTTACCTTAGACTGTTTTGTTCTTAACCTCAGGACCCGTGACTCACTGTTAGATTCTGACCATTGCCATGTATAGATAGTTAATGTTATGAGCTTCAGTTTTGATGTGTGGTTCGCTTGAATCCGATGTACGGTTTAGGAGAAACGACCGTTTTAAGTAGTGGCGTTTCGCGAACGTACCATTACCCCTCGCCTTACTTTGAAACCTTGGTTAAGGCCCTTAAATGACTAATTGTAGTATGAAACAATTATGTAAAGTGGATTAGGCAGTTGGTAGAGTACTCACGAAAGAATCGCCTTAAAATTCTTAATGGTTAATTTATTAAAAATGGTGGAGCTGAGGGTACTCGAATGACTTATATGATTCGTTAAGTGTAGAAGTGACCATAAGCGAATGTTAGGGTTCAATTGGTTAAAGTCTAGTTTCTTAAGCGACCGGGGTTGAATTCCGGCTTATGTTGTTGTTCATAGGTTATCGGACCCACTCTAAGCTTAAGTCTATCCGGGAATACTCAGGCAAGTTTTCTACCCGTTATACTGTTGTTGTGATGTATATATGTATATGCATTATCTTGTGATAAGTGCATGATTGTTATTAGCAAAATTTGTGATATATTGGAGCATGTGATATGGTATATATGCATGTCTATTTCGTAATCTTGATATCTAATTGTTGATTCAATTGCTTATAAACTGCATAATACCTATGCTAGAGATAAGCAGTAGTTGCGTATATGATGTGGATCTCTCCACAGAGAAAGAAAAGAAAAAGAAGAAAAGGGATAAGAGAAGAAGAAGATATTTCAAAAGAACACGATCAATCCAGAAACGTGAACTTTGAATCTCGAATTGCTTAGATCAATCCAGAAACTAAGTAATTCGAATCTAACCTACAAAACAATCCAGTAATTGAAGTTTAGATGAAAGAAAAACTACTCATAGTTTATCTCAAAACACAAGTTTTATATCATCCATTGTCTCCCTTAAAATTTTACATGAGAAGGGTATTTATAGGCTTAGACAATAACCCAAACCCAATAGGATTCCAAGAGAAATTCAATATCAGCTTGAATTAGCCAATATCTGAATCCTTCCAGGAAACAAATTTAAAAACCAAATCCGAATAGAAAAAAGATAAAAACCAAATCCAAATAGGAAAATAAAATCCTAAGTGCTTAAAACAAGAAAAACCCTTTCAAGTGAAAGGTAAAAACTTGCAAGCAAAATTCGAATTAATAATTATATAATAATCAGTTACTTGTCCAACTTCATGCACCGCTCCTTTATTTCTTGTTGTCCAAGTAAGCTTCATAACCCATCTTTGCATCCTCTCCAATTGAGCATCACCACAAGTACACATAACCAAATCCAAATTAACATATTCATTCCTTGATCCTCATCATTCTCCTCTCCTTTAAAGAAAACTCTTCCTCGAGTTCTAATGTATTTAAGAATAAGCACACAACGAAGTGATTTCTCGTAGAACTTGAAAGCCTTAAATTTCAATTCCATCAACAATATATTTGGAAGTAAACTCGAAAGAATAAGATAGTTTAATGAGATAGGTGCATTCAACATGTTATCTACCCCCAAAAAATCAATGTGTTCCACTTGGATGATGTTGTTTTCCTTGTCCACAACCTCTTTAGTTTCAAACTTCTCCTTTAATATCTCTTGTCCATCAACAATGTCATCACGCATAAATTTAGGAGATGCATCTATCTGATCTTTTTCAACAACCAAGACTTTCTCAATAAGTGACTGTCTTTCTTCATGCTTCTCTATCATAGCTTCTTTTGTAACTGGTTCATCCTTTTCATCCAAACTTGATGTAGTCGCCACATGTAACACATGGTAATCAACAATAAGATCCGCGACATTCTCCACACTGACAAAGTCTTCTTCTTTAGTTTCTTCTGAAAGAGTAAACTCGTGAAGGGAAGACTTCAATTTCTCATCTTGTTGAAAAAATTCCAATTCCAAAGCAAGATTGCATACATCATTAAACGAGATATATGGACTTGATTTAACCTTTCGATAAATAGGCAAATTCAATCCACGAATAAATCTTCCAATTTTAATTGTTTCCGTTTCCTCCAAGTCACAAATAAGGCGCAATCTATAAAATTCAGAAGTATACTGAGAAACACTCATAGTACCTTGAGAGAGATGTCATCTTCATTACATATTCGAATTTATAATGCAAAGGAATATATTTTGCATGAAGTTTCTTCTTCAGAGATGTCCAAGTCATAATCTTTTCTTTTCCAGATCTAACTCTTTTTGTATTTAGATTATCAAACCACAAGCCTGCCTTCTTTGTAAGTTTAAGCGCTGCAATCTTGAATATTCTCATCTCAGTCCAACCTGTATAAGCAGAAATCTTGTCGACTTGTGTAACCCATTCAACAAAATCATCTATATTACCCAAACCTATAAAGTAACCAAGCTCTATACCAGGATCATAGACTTCATCACTATCTTTCACCTTAACTAAAATTTTATCCAATTCATCAAACCTCGATTCCGTTGAATTAGCAAGCTTTTGAGTACGTTTATCAATCTTATCCAATTTTCCAAGTAATTTTCTGAGCAATTCATCCGTAGCCATAAAAAAAATCTGATTATTTTTAATGAATAGTACCCGTGAACAGTGCCGATGAACAGTGCCCGTGAACAGTGCCGATGCACAGTGTCTATGAACAGTACCCGTGAACAGTAACCCCGTGAACAGTAATTTTTTTTTCCAGAACCTAGATCTCCCAACTATTAGGAAATTGGAGAAAAAAAAACCTTGGCTCTGATACCAAATTGATGTGGATCTCTCCACAGAGAAAGAAAAGAAAAAGAAGAAAAGGGATAAGAGAAGCAGATGATATTTCAAAAGAACACGATCAATCCAGAAACGTGAACTTTGAATCTCGAATTGCTTAGATCAATCCAGAAACTAAGTAATTCGAATCTAACCTGCAAAACAATCCAGTAATTGAAGTTTAGATGAAAGAAAAACTACTCATAGTTTATCTCAAAACACAAGTTTTATATCATCCATTGTCTCCCTTAAAATTTTACATGAGAAGGGTATTTATAGGCTTAGATAATAACCCAAACCCAATAGGATTCCAAGAGAAATTCAATATCAGCTTGAATTAGCCAATATCTGAATCCTTCCAGCAAACAAATTTAAAAACCAAATCCGAATAGAAAAAAGATAAAAAACAAATCCAAATAGGAAAATAAAATCCTAAGTGCGTAAAACAAGAAAAACCCTTTCAAGTGAAAGGTAAAAACTTGCAAGCAAAATTCGAATTAATAATTATATAATAATCAGCTACTTGTCCAACTTCATGTACCGCTCCTTTATTCGTTGTTGTCCAAGTAAGCTTCATAACCCATCTTTGCATCCTCTCCAATTGAGCATCATCACAAGTACACATAACCAAATTCCAAATTAACATATTCATTCCTTGATCCTCATCAGTATACCCTTAGTATAGGGGACCCAAAGGTGAACATTTTCTAAACCGGGAGTCGATGTTCCCGAGTATATTATATATATATATATATATATATATATATATAGATATAGTTTTCAAAACTATTAATCGAATAAGGTTTATTCGATAACTTTATTTTATTTAATGAATATTATTCTGAATATTCATTCGAGGACTTATGACTCCGCTTATTTTATTAAATAATATTCTTTATTTTATTAAAGAATGATATTTTGATAATCAAACTTATTTTCGATTATTCAAATAAAGATTGTACTTTCATATAAGTATATCTTTGGTTATTTATTATTCATTTCAAGTATGAGTTTTAAAACTTCTACTTCAATTATTTTTATAAGGATTATCCTTATGGGAATATTATTAATAATAATATACAGATATTTTCTAAATGTATCGGGACTGATTTATTTCATTAAATCGGCATTACTCCAAACATTCTTAAAAATGTTTTCGAGTCTTCAAAATGATTTTTAAAAGTTAGAGCAGATCCCAAAACTCATTTTTATATTTAAGATCTTCCTTTCGAAGGGGATTTAAATACTCGCTCAAAACCTAAGGGATCCGGCTCTGTGGTGTATTTTATATTCACAACAAGGTTGTTGTTTTGATAAATGAATTGATTACTTACCCAACATTCGGGAAGTAAGTCCATCTATTTGAGTCGGCATAAGCAACATGGGCTCAGTGGGCGTCCATGAAAGTGTAAGTAGCTCAGTGAGAGTCCATCAAATGCGTAAGTGGCTGAGTGGCAGTCCAGTATAAGGTCCTAATACGGACAGGGTGATGACCATTGGGGGATTCATCCATCTACTAGTAGAAAATGTTACTTATTGGTATCTCTGCCTGATCAGCAAGATATCAGGTTTATGCCAAGGTTTTCTCCTTTCCAAATTCATTGGATATTATAACTCTGTTTATAATTTTCATAATAGAGGTTTTCAAGGAGTGTATGAAATGTATATATATATAGGTGTATATATATATCGGGACTTAATGAAGTATCTCTTAACTTCATTATTTATAATGATATTTCAAGGATTGAATCTATTCAAATCTTATCTTGTAGTCTCATCTATGTGGTGAACTTTTGAAATGGATTATACCTTAAACGGTGGTAGTTCAAGTAGTATTCGGAAAAGATATAAGTATATTGGAGTATCTCGTAACTTCACCTTTTCAACTTATATCTGGTTAATGATTATCTTATACATGACATAGATTTTCAGAAAAACGTTGAGACAAGGTTAGATATATGAGATCACCTTGCAACGATATTTTTATACAGTTATAAACTGGAACTCTGCGTACATTATGCATGGCAGAGGATTTCAAAGATTTTGAAAAGTATATATACATATATACTAAATATTTTGCGACTTGGTCGCATTAAGAGGTCAAACTTGGTTCAATTCTTCTTGACCAAGACTTTCATGAGTGCTATGAGAATGCTCATATATTGTTAATCATTATACATATTATTTTGGTGGGCTTGTTGCTCACCCTTGCTTTCTTCTTTCATCACACAACAACAGATAGACAAGATGAACATGACCAAGCTCCCAATTCTTGAGCGGATAGGAAACGTTCCGTAGTTTCCTGTAAGCGTTGATGCCGCCGTAGCTGAGGTAGGAACTACCAATAGACTAGGTTTTCAACTATTGATGTACCAGACTTATATATATTATGAATTGTAATAATGGCAAAGAATATGTAAATTTATTCAGAAACCCTTTTAAGGTGTAATGACTTATAATTGTGGAATAAAATGACTTGTGTTATTTTTGGTATTCATCTCTGAGACTATAACTTGTGGTGTGTGTGTGTGTATTGTGGGGTCACCGTACGCAGTAGTTGGTTGACTATTAAGATTAAGTATTGATAAGGGAAATGGAACTCGTGACAACCCGAATCCCCGACCCCGGATTTGGGGGTGTTACATATAGTCTTGGATCCGCTAACCTAACGCTCGCTACATGGGTATTATTACATAAGTCTTTTGTGGACCTCACTCATTGCACGATCAAATAAGCATATTTGTGTTGTTTATGTGTTATCAATAAAAGCATGAATCCTTGTATAACTCCGATAAAAATTGAAGTGTTGTCAGTCATTTTGAGTCTATCGTTTATTCTGTTTATAACTTTGTGATTGCCTTGATGAGTAGTGAGTCATGATTATTGATCTAGTTGTGATAGTATATCTGTTAAGCAATTGCATACACGCACAGTTTCTGGCTTGTAAGTTGAATTGTGGGATTTGATTGATCTTTGTGTGAATAATTGCATTTGTTGAGATGTTGCTCATTGGTTGGTTTAGTTATTCTGAAGGGATCATTGCAATCATGTTAGTTGCATTCATGCATTTTTATTTTTCGTTCTTTGAGTCTGTTCGTGCTTGAGGACAATCATCGATTCAAGTTTGGGGGTGTGTTAAGTGATATTTATATCCACTTAGAACGCTCTATAAAGGCTCAAATTAGTGTTTTGTACTTAAGTTATTTGTATATTTGATGTGTTTTTGTAGTGTTTTGCATTTCAGGCATATATAAGGGAATGAGGAGATTTAGCATTGTTTTGGTGCTAAATTGGTGTTAGGAAGGTGCCTAGGAAGATTGCTTGTTAAATGCCATTAAAAACCAGCTATGAAAACAAGAGAAAAAAAATATCTCCAGAAGGTCAGCGCGCCCGCGCTGTGTTAGCGTACGCCTACGCCGGTTGGTAGAGTTATAGCGTGGCCGGCGCCGGGATTAGCGCGCGGCCGCGCCAGGTCGAATTCTGAGATTCTTGATTCAAGTAGAAATTTGATTTTCTGGACTTCTATTCTGATTGGGCTGCTATATAAAGACTCTTTAAAGACATTTTTCATAACGGAGACTAAGGAGAAGATAGCGAGAAGACCTAGGAGCACAAATACAACAAAGGAGAAGAAAAGATTGTATTTAGTTGTGATTTTTTGATTGAGTTGTAATCTTGGATGCTAGTTTTCTTTTTTGTTGAACCTATTACTCTTGATTTCGTACTATAATTATTTATTCAGTTTATAAAGACTTAGTTTATTATACCATATTTTCATCGGAACCCACAGTGATGATGAGTTCGGTTATGAACTAATCGTTATCGTGGTATTCTAACGGATTTACTTATGGATTTCAATAGTTAATTTATTTCGATACCTTAGTGTATGGTGATTGTATGATATCCTAGTATCGGTTGTGCTTATTCGTCTTATGAGCGTCGCGAACTTACAGATAACGTGTTAATCTCTATTGAAGCGAAAGTGAATATAAGAGTTTAGAACTTGCCATGCTAGCATAGGTTCATGTATTTATTATGCATGATTCGTAGGTAATTTAACCATCTTACTTTCCTTATCTAATCATGATAGATAACTTGCGCATTAAACCATTATATTGTCAAAATATGTGAACATATAGGATCTCAACATAATTGGTGTCTATTCAGCTTCTATCTCTTTTATGGATGTCTGGTAGTAGGGTATTCGTACAACGAAAGTTGGCGTCTACTAGTTTTGTGTTATCTAATTAGTTGTCATCACCATTGCATGCTAAGGTTAAGAACAAAGGTTATTGAATGAAGTAGTAATGAAGTTAGAATCCCATGTTTATGTCAAATAAGTAAATCAACCTCAATTATGTTAGTTAATGTTATTTAGTAGAATCACTTAGTTAATCGTAGTTATAAACCATCTCAACTTGTTATCATCTTAGCATTGAATAATAACCATACCATTGTTGCATAAGTGAATAAATTGAATTTAACTTAAACCAGTCTCTGCGAATGCGTATACTTAAGTGAACAAATACAACGAACTAGAAAGAATTATATATTACTTACGAACGCGTATACTTATGTGTAAATTAATGTGTGTTTTCGTCCTAACAGAGATCTCAAAGATATCGACAAGTCAAATAAAGATGTAAATAATTGGAGATATTGACAAGTCAATTTCTCATATAGAGATCTCAGAGATATCGATAAGTCAAATTGTGTATATAAAGATCTCAAAGATATCGACAAGTCATTTCTACATGTAGAGATCTCAGACATATCGACATGTCATTTCACATGCAAGGATCTAGAGACCTCGACAAGTCAAGTATACCTATAGAGAACTCAGAGATATCAATAAGTCATTACACTTATTGATATGTCACTTCTCTATGGAACAAATTGGAGATCTCGACATGTTAACGGCTTTGTTCACCAAAATCCAAATAAGTTTTAAAAGACAAAATTATTCAAGAAAAACATTCACTCCCTGTGACGCCCTCCAATCCCGGGGTCTAGATTTGAGGGTCACTATACGATAAACAAAACTAAAATAGGCACATCGGAATAAAATAGTAAATATGACCCCTTGCATGCAACTAGATCGATCACAGGTTATAGTATGAAATAGACACTAATACAAACTAAATATTATTATAACTCATAAGTCTATTTAATTTTACAAACCATTCAAATTTTATTACAAAACCTCTAGACTAGTCAAGCGTCCCAAAATAGTCTAACTGGAAACACACCAAACTATTTACAAGTATTCTCCTGATGAAACCTGGATCTCAAGCCTGATCTGGATTAGATGAAAGATCAGAATAATAAACAAGTATGAGAGAAGAAATGCTCAGCAAGCAGTATATAATTTATAATTGAACAACAATAATAATATCTGAGTAAAACAAGAAGCTCATATAATCTTTAATGTTTAAGCGACAATTTTTTAACAAACAAAATTATGCACTATGTTGTTCCTGATGATCCGTCATGAAATAACACCGGTATCCCGCAGCCATACCGTGAATATAGGTATCGAAATCCCGCAGCCATACCGTACCTATTGGATATCCATAAAAAGGCATATACTCGCCTTGTAAGATATTACACTTTCCTATAATAGCTCACGCTGGACCAGTGCCTCGGCCTCTTACGCTAACCAATAATGAATTAACAAAAAAATTTTTAATCAAAGGAGTCGTATCAATGACATCCTTATATATTTAACTCCCTATTTCATATGGTCTGGAGTTATCTCAACAACTGATGGAGAAATAATTAGAACAATTAGTTATTCGCTAATATCAACTCAACTTTCCACTGTATAGAGTAATTTGTAGCGATATATAAAAACGTTTAACTATTTTGAACTTAGAATAGTATAGAAACTGGTATAATAGAGTTCAGAATCAATATCACTTGAATGATAAGTGAAGATATAGATACTTGCAATTCTACTACGAGAAAGTTGAGGAATACTTGCATAATAGGATTCATAATAAACATCACTTGAACAATAAGTGAAGGTAGGGATACTTGCCTGGTATGCTTGATAACTTTTTATTATAACTCTGGCTTACAACTGCTGGCTACTGACTCCGCTTAACACTTCACTACACTCCTTGCTACTCGATTCAATAAATAAAATGACTATCTTAATTGACAGAACCAAACTCAATCGACGTAACTACACGTCTTGACGTCTACCCAATCATTTATAACTACTCATGGCATTTTAAAACTGTAAACAAATAGCATGCATATCACATAGCACGTAATCATGGTATTCGTATAACACATAATCATATATCTCATGCAACACATATAACAGATAGTCAATAGATAGGTCTTAGTACGTTCATAAATGAAATCAGATCAATAATAATGTTTATTGATTAAATACTGACTCAGAATGAATCACAACTCAAATGACCTTTAAATACAAAAGAAACTAGGTCTCTAAAGTATTTTTATTGAAAGCGTAATGTTTTTCTGAGTCTGTACGTGTTCAGTTTCGTATTAAACGAACGAACGGTTTATTTATTACTGAATAAAATAAGATATAAATAGAAATTAATTAATTAATAATAATAATTGATTTTTAAATACCTAATATATAATTTTAAATAATCAAAAATAACTTTAAGGAATTATTTGAATTAAATATAAATAATTATATTTTATTTAACTATTTATAAATAAAATTAATTGATTAAATAATTTAATCACTTAATTAAATCCATAAATAATTAACTAAAATAAATTATAAATAATTAAATCAAATTGGATTTTTGGAAAATAATAAAAGAAAATAAAAATTTTGGAATTAAAACAATTCAGTTAATTATTAAATATTACAAAAATTAATTTTAGAAATTAAATTAATTTTAGAAATTAAAATGATTTTTAGAAATTAAAAACTAAATTTTGAATTGATTTTTAAAATTGAAAAAGGCAGAAAGAGATTTTAGCAACAAGACTTAGGATTTTTGGATTGAAACCAGATTCTAGGAAACGGTTTAGCGGGTCGATAAATGGGTCGCCAGGAACACATGAACACGCCGGATTATTGGCAGAATCCGGCGACGTCGTTTGAGCCCCACCACACAATCACACGACCAGGATTTTGCTTCGATTCTGTTCTACATCAAAACCCTAGTCTCCATATCATCCGGTTATCGACCGAAGATCAAAACAACTACGCGGATTCCGACCAAAATCGCCATGGAATCCGGCGACATTCTACCCCAGTTCCGGTGAAACTCAAACCTCACCAATCCTCGACCAAATTCGAAGAATCATATATCCAAATGAAGCCTATACTTCGTAAAATTCAAACCCAGGGGAAATAACATCAAACAATCAGCACATAATAAGAAACTCAAATTTAAAATCTAAAAAAAACAGGAATTCGACTTAACCATTTCCGAACTACAAAATCAATGATTATGGTGTTAATCGACTGTAAACTAGCATATAAACCTATTCCTATAATCAAAATCATTAAAAATAGCTTAAAAATCAAAACCCAAAATTTCCAGAACATAAAGATCGAATTTTCACAATACTTCACCTCAGATTCTGAAATTGGTATCAATAGAAAGGTCTTGAAACAAGGATCAGTTTGGTATGTAGAGCGTTTGATTTGGTTTCCTAGATCGATCAAAATCAGTGATTAAAGTTTGGTTCAAGAATCTCACCCCCAAAGATGTTCTTGGATTTTTGTTTTGTTTTCTGAATTTTTGATAAATAAATGAATAAAATAAATTCTTGCAACTATTTATATTTTTAGAAAATAAATACCCCTAAAATCAATTGAGGGTGTTTTATTCCCTAATTAAAATAATTAAGCCCCAAAATAATAATTATGGGGAATAATTTTAAGAATAATAAAATATAAAATTAATCTCAAAATTTCCCAAAAATTGCGAATAACTCAAAAATATAAAGATACTGGGTAATTGAAATATGTATAATTCTATAATAATAAAAACTGTGTATTTTGTGGGCTTTGACGTCCCGGTGGGGTCCTGGTCCGTTGATTTTTGAAAAACAGAATAATTTCTAAATTAATAGAAAAACCCGAAAACGCATAAAATATATTTAAATACGCATAAAGGGAGACAAATCGAGTACCTCGATAAAGGCGCAAATAAATACGAGTCCCTATTGTAGATCGATTCATATAAATGCATTTTAAAACACATAACAATTACTCGAAAAATTTTCTGGTCCACACAGGAACAAAATTAAAAGTTATAACACATAATATCATGGAACTAATTATTTTAACTTATAAAAACACATAATATTTATTCTCTTAATATAAAATATACACATAATTTTCCCGGATATTACATCCTTCCCCCCTCAACAAGATTCTGTCCTCAGAATCAACCTAGGAAAATAAGTGAGGGTACTTGGTTCGCATTTCTCTTTCCAACTCCCAAGTCGACTCTTCAACCTTAGGATTCCTCCACAAGACTCGTACTAAAGACACAGACTTTTTCCTTTGCACTATTTCTTTCTTATCTAAAATCTGCACCGGTCGCTCTACAAAAGACAAGTCTGGCTGAATCTCGATTGGCTCATATTCTATCACATGATTTGAATCAGGCTAATAACGCTTCAACATTGACACATGGAACATATTGTGGATATGTTACATGTGAGGTGGTAATGCTAACTCGTAAGCGACCTTTCCCACACGCCTCAAAATCTCAAAAGGGCTGAAATAACGCAAATTCAGCTTTCCTTTCTTCCCAAATCTTGATAAGCCTTTCCAATGTGAAATATTCAATAGCACTACTTTACCAACTTCAAATTCTATATCCTTTATGGAAGTATCAGCGTATTTACGTTGACGATCTTGAGCTGCCACTAATCATTTTCAAATGAGTTCTACTTTCTCTTTTGCCTGCTGGATCAATTCTGGTCTCAAAATCTTCCTCTCGCCAACTTCTTCCCAAAAGATTAGAGATCTGCATCTTCTCTCGTACAAAGCTTCGTAAGGCGGCATTCTAATACTGGCATGATAACTATTGTTGTAAGAGAATTCAACTAATGGCAAATGTTCGTCCCAACTTCCTTCAAAATCTAGAGCACATACCCTTAACATGTCTTCTATAATCTGAATTGTCCTTTCACATTGGCTATCTATCTGCAAATGATACGCGACACTCATATTCAGCTTTGTTCCAAGACAATCTTGAAAATTTCTCCAAAATCTTGAATTAAATCGAGGGTCTCTATCTGAAACTATGGATACTGGAACTCCATGTGGAACCATAATTTCCTTCAGGTATAACTGGACCAATTTATCCAATGAGAATATCTCGTTGATAGGAAGAAAATGTGCTTGACTTCGTCAATCTGTCAATAATAACCCAAATAACATCATGATTTGTTCTGGTCCTCGGTAATCCAACTAAAAAATCCATCGCGATATGTTCCCACTTCCATTCTGGAATGTCCAATGGATGTAGCAATCTACTGGGTCTTTGATGTTCCTCTTTGACACGCTGGAAAGTTTAACACTTACTCACCCATTCTGCAATTTCTTTCTTCATACTTGGCCACCAAAAGTTTTCTTGTAAGTCTCTATACATCTTCATACTCCCGGGATGAATTGAATACCTGGAGTTATGAGCGTCTCGAAGAATTTCATCTTTCAGCTCGGTTACATTGGGTATCCATATCCTAGAAGAAAACCATAAGATTCCTTTATCATCCTTTTGACTCCCTTTCTCTTCTCCTGTCAACTCTTCTTGTTCATGGCTCATTACTTCTTCCTGACATCTCCTTATTTTCTCTAATAGTTCTGGTTGAAAAGATATAGTACACAACATATATGTAGAAATACTTGAAATACTGACCTCTATTTCAAGCTTCTCAAATTCCTTGATTAATCCCTCAGATGAAATGATCATACTTAACCTTTCTTTCCTGCTCAGAGCGTCTTCCATCACATTTGCTTTTCCTGGATGATAGTTAATTGTAAAATTATAGTCCTTGATCAATTCTAGCCATCTTCTCAGCCTCATGTTCAATTTCTACTGGGTAAAGATATACTTTAAACTCCTGTGGTCCGTGTAGATCTCACACTTTTCTCTGTAAAGATAGTGCCTCCATATCTTCAATGCAAATACTATAGCTGCCAATTCAAGATCATGGATTGGATACTTCTCTTCATGTGGTTTCAGCTGTCTTGAAGCGTAGGCTATCACTTTGTCATGATGCATCAAAATACATCATAATCCTTTATACGACGCGTCATTGTAGATCATAAAGTTTCCTTAATCATCTGGTAAGACTAGCACTAGAGAAGATGCTAATCTGTTCTTTAATTCCTGGAAACTCTCCTCGCACTTCTCGTTCCATTCAAGTTTCTGGTTCTTTCTAGTGAGCTTTGTCAATGGTGTGGCTATCTTCGTAAAATCTTGTACAAATCTTCTGTAGTAACCTGCCAATCCAATGAAACTTCTTACTTCTGTTGGTGTTTTTGGTCTCTCCCAGTTGATTATAGCTTCAATATTTGATGGATCTACTTCCACTCCTTTATTACTAATTATTTGTGCAAGGAATCGTACTTCTTTTAACCAAAATTCACACTTGGAAAACTTTACGTACAATTTCTCCTGTCGCAGTATCTTCAACACTCTCCCCAAATGCGCTGCATGCTCTTCTTCAGTTTTGGAATAAATCAAAATGTTGTCTATGAACACAATCACAAATTTATCCAAATACTTCTTGAATACTCGATTCATTAGATCCATGAAAGCTGCTGGTGTGTTGGTTAATCCAAATGCCATTACCAAAAACTCATAATGCCCATATCTGGTTCGGAATGCTGCCTTCGGAATGTCTTCTGGCTTGATCTTCAGTTGGTGGTATACGGATGTTAAATTAATCTTAGAAAACCATACAGCGCCTTTCAGTTGATCAAATAAATCATCGATCCTTGGCAACGGATACTTGTTCTTAATGGTCAGCTTATTCAATTCTCGATAATCAATACACAATCACATACTTTTATCTTTCTTCTTGACAAACAACACTGGTCCGCCCCACGGGGATACACTGGGTCTTATAACTCCTTTCTCCAAAAGATTTTACAGTTGAGTTGCCAACTCTTTCATCTCTACTGGTGTCATCCGATACGGAGCTTTAGAAACTGGTTCTGTTCCGGGTGCTAAATCAATCGCAAACTCAATTTCTCTACCGGGAGGTAACCCTGAAAGATCGTCTGGAAAGACATCTGGAAACTCATTGACAACTGGAATTGCTTCTGGTGCTGGCACTTCTTTGTTGGTCTATTACATGGGCCAAATATGCCCCGCAATTCTGACGCAATAACTTCTTTGCCTGAGCTAGCGTTAAGAACTTCTTTTCTTGCTTACTTTCTCGGAATATCACCTTCTTCTTACTATCCAATGTCTGAAGTCTCACTTTCCTATTCTTACAATCAATCTGAGCGTTATTTTCTGACAACCAATCCATTCCTAAAATAACATCAAATGCTCCCAACTTAAAAGGTATTAAGTTGGCATAAAAATGATGTCCCACTATCTCAATGTCACACCTCGGGCACACTCGATCGACGGAAACTTGGTTCTTCTTAGCTAATTCTATCATTAACGCTTGTTATAACAATTCAACTTCGCAATGCAGTTTATCGACAAAATCTTTAGAAATAAATGACCTTGTAGCTCCAGAATCAATTAAAACTTTAGCATCTACGGATTGACTGGAAGCGTATATGCAACCACATCGGAACTCTGAACAGAATCTTTCATAGTCATATTGAATGTCCTGGCCTTTGGCTTGTTCTTTGCTGGTGGTCCTTCAATCCTTGCTACACCATGAGATGATGGTCCTGCAATCATTGGTACATTTGCACCTTGAGCTTGCTCTTTACAATTGTTGGCATAATGCCCTGTCTTCCCGCATCGAAAACATGTAACTTTTGGCATTTGATTGCGGCACTCATATGCATGATGTCCCTTCATATTACACTTATAGCACACAAAATTAGCTTTGCAAACCCCAAAGTGCTTTCTGCCACAAAACTTGCAATCTGGCGTTGGTGGACTGTTGGACCTCTGTTAATTTGAATTCTAAAAATGGCTGCCCTGCCCTCCATTTCCTGATTGTGATCTTCTAAATCCCACATTCTAGTTACCTTGAACTCTGGCCTTTTGTTGAAACAGCCTTGGAAATTTCCTTGTTGTTGACCTCTTCCTAAGGTTTCCAATTTCCTTTTCTTTCCATCCTTTTCCCTCTGAGACATGTCACTCCTACTTTCAATCACCATCACTTTCTGAACCACTTCCACATATGAAGTCAACTCAAACATGGCCACTCTATTCTGAATCCAAAATTTCAATCCCTGTTCAAACATTCTTGCCTTCTTTTCATCTGTATCAACCTGATCTGGCACAAACCTCGCCAATTCAGTAAACTTGGCCTCATATTCCACAATAGTAAGATGACCCTGTGTCAGATTCAAGAGCTTGATCTCTATTTGGTTCTTCATGTACCTCGGGAAATACTTCTCCAAAAAGAGCTCTACAAACCTTTCCCAAATCACAAACTCACCTCCTTCCAACGCTCGCGTGGATTCCCACTAATAGTTTGCCTCGCCCTTCAGAAAGTAGCTTGCAAACTTGGTCTTCTGTTCAGCTCCTGCTCCAACTAAGTTAAAAGCCTTCTTAATCTTTTTAAACCATGCATTGGCTTCCACAGGGTCAACAATTCCTTTGAACTCTGGTGGTTTCACAGCTTGAAATTGTTTAAAAGTTACCGCAGGTGGTGTTGCTGCTTGCTGTTGCTGCTGCATAAGATGTAACATCTGTTGCCGCATCAATCCCAACATCTGGACAATCGCTGGATCTGTACGACTCTTGGTACGATCCTCTCCTGAATTACTCCTTCTCTTTGGTGCCATTATTCTGGTAAGAAACAAGCAACATATATAATAATCTTTCAAGCATTGTGTCAAATATGTAGCAATCCTTTAGCATATCAAAATTCCCAAGCATGATCTCTTTTCAAAATATCATAAACTTGCTACCATATTAACACATGTGACATGATTATCACATAATCCTGCTTATTATCTCAAGAATAATAACATCAAGAAAATTTACGAAGAATTATCCAAATCTTTTAAACTCTTGCTCAAAATCTCAAATAAATCAACAAACGGTGGATAGGTTGTAACACAACCTTCCAACCTCTTTCATCACTTCTTATTATCCTCAAAAACCAACAAAATAGCAAAGCCATGGCACAAAAGCTTAATGCTGAGCATAAAATAGGAAACTTAAACAACTTAACTATAAACCAGCCCAAAACCTAAGTTTAAATTCTATAAGAGCTAAACTACACGCGCCTACCTTATGTGATCTACCTATGACTCACTTATGACATTCCTAATCCTGTTTCAGTGACCATAACCTGTAGCTCTGATACCAACCTGTGATGCCCTCCAAACCCGGGGTCCAGATTTGGGGTTCACCATACGATAAACAAAACTAAAATAGGCACAACGGAATAAAATAGTAAATATGACCCCTTGCATGCAACTGGATCGATGACATGTTATAGTATGAAACATATACTAATACAAACCAAATATTATTATAACTCATAAGTCTATTTAATTTTACAAACTATTCAAATTTTATTACAAACCTCTAGACTAGTCAAGCGTCCCAAAATAGTCTAACTGGAAACACACCAAACTATTTACAAGTACACTTCTCCTGATGAAACCTGGATCTCATGCCTGATCTGGCTTACCTTAAGGATCAGAATAATAAACAAGTATGAGCGAAGTAATGCTCAACAAACAGTATATAATTTATAACTGAACAACAATAATAATATCTGAGTAAAACAAGAAGCTGATATAATCTTTAATGTTTAAGTGACAATTTTTTAATAAACAAAAATTATGTGCTATGTTGTTCCTATGATCCGTCATGAAACAGCACCGGTATCCCGCAGCCATACCGTAAATATAGGTATCGATATCCCGCAACCATACCGTACCTATTGGATATCCATAAAAATACATATACTCGCCTTGCAAGATATTACACTTTCGTATAATAGCTCACGCTGGACCGGTGCCTCGACCTCTTACGCTAACCAATAATCAATTCATAAAACAATTTTTAATCAAAGGAGTCGTATCAATGACATCCTTATATATTTAACTCCCCATTTCATATGGTCCGGAGTTATCTCAACAACTGATGGCGAAATAACTAGAACAATTAGTTATTCGCTAATCTCAACTCAACTTTCCACTGTATAGAGTAATTTTTAGCGATATGTAAAAACGTTTAACTATTTTGAACTTAGAATAGTATAGAAACTGGTATAATAGATTTCATAATCAATATCACTTGAATGATAAGTGAAGATATAGATACTTGTAATTCTACTACGAGAAAGTTGAGGAATACTTGCATAACAGGATTCATAATAAACATCACTTGAACAATAAGTGAAGGTAGGGATACTTGCCTGGTATGCTCGATAACTTCTTATTATAACTCTGGCTTACAACTGCTGGCTACTGACTCCACTTAACACTTGATTGCACTCCTTTCTACTCGATTCTATAAACAAAAGGACTATCTTAATTGACAGAACCAAACTCAATCGACGTAACTACACATCTTGACGTCTACCCAATCATTTATAACTACTCATGGCATTTTAAAACTGTAAACAGATTGCATGCATATCACATAGCACACAATCATGGTATTCATCTAACACGTAATCATATATCTCATGCAACACATATAACAGATAGTCAACAGATAGGTCTTAGTACGTTCAGAACTAAAATCAGGTCAATAACAATGTTTATTGATTAAATACCGACTTAGAATGAATCACAACTCAAATGACCTTTCAATACAAAAGAAATTAGGTCTCGAAAGTATTTTTATTGAAAGCATAATGTTTTTCAGAGTTTATACGCGTTTGTTTCGTATTATACGAACGAAACGTTTATTTTTTACGAATAAAATAAGAAATAAATCAATTAATAATACTATTAATTGATTTTTAAATACCTAAATATAAATTTAAATAATAAAAAATAACTTTAAGGAATTATTTGAATTAATTATAAATAATTATATTTTATTTGACTATTTATAAATAAAATTAATTGATTAAATAATTTAATCAATTAATTAAATCCATAAATAATTAAATAAAATAAATTATAAATAATTAAATCAAATTGGATTTTTGGAAAATAATAAAAGAAAATAAAAATTTTGGAATTAAAACAATTCAGTTAATTATTAAATAATTACCTAAATTAATTTTAGAAATGAAAATGATTTTTAGAAATTAACAACTGAATATTGAATTGATTTTTAAAATTGAAAAAGGCAGAAACAGATTTTAGCAACAAGACTTGGGATTTTTGGATTGAAACCAGATTCGAGGAAACGGTTTAACGGGTCGATAAATGGGTTTCCACAACACATGAACACGCCAGATTATTGGCAGAATCTGGCGACGTTCGTTGATTCTGGCGACGTCGTTCCAGACACACCATATAATCACACGGCCAGGATTTTGCTTCGATTCTGTTCGACATCAATACCCTAGTCTCTATATCATCATGTTATCAACGGAAGATCAAAATAACTCAGATTACGGCCAAAATCGCCATGGAATCCGGCGACCTTCTACCCCAGATCCGGTGAAACTCAAACCTCACCAATCCTCGACCAAATTCGAAGAATCATATATCAAAATGAAGCCTATACTTTGTACAATTCAAACCCAGGAGAAATAACATCAAACAATTATCACATAAATTAAAAACTCGAATTTAAAATCTAAAAAAACACGAATTCGACTTAACCATTTCCGAACTACAAAATCAATGATTATGGTGTTAATAACTGTAAATTAGCATATAAACCTATTCCTATAATCAAAATCATTTAAAACAGCTTAAAAATCAAAACCCAAAATTTCAAGAACATAAAAATTGAATTTTCACGATACTTCACCTCAGATTCTGAAATTGGTATCAATAGAAAGGTCTTGAAACAAGGATCAATTTAGTATGTAGAACGTTTGATTTGGTTTCCTGGATCGATCAAAATCATTGATCAAAGTTTGTTCAAGAATCTTACCCCCAAAGATGTTCTTGGATTTTTGTTTTATTTTCTGAATTTTTGATAAATAAATGAATAAAATAAATTCTCGCAGCTATTTATATTTTTTTGGAAAATAAATACCCCTAAAATCAATTGAGGGTGTTTTATTCCCTAATTAAAATAATTAAGCCCCAAAATAATAATTATGGGGAATAATTTTAAAAGCAATAAAATATAAAATTAATATCAAAATTCCCCAAAAATTGCGGATAACTCAAAAATTTAAAGATACTGGGTAATTAAAATACATATAATCCTATAATAATAAAAACGTGCATTTTGTGGGCTTTGCGTCCCGGTGGGGTCCTGGTTCGTTATTTTTGATTAACAAAACAATTTCTAAATTAACAGAAAAACCCGAAAACGCATAAAATATATTTAAATACGCATAAAGCGAGACAAATCGAGTACCTCGATAAAGGTGCAAATAAATACGAGTCCTGATTGTAGATCGATTCATATAAATGCATTTTAAAACACATAACAATTACTCAAAAAAATTTCTGGTCCACACGGGAACACAATTAACAGTTATAACACATAATATCATGGCAATAATCATTTTAACTTATACAAATACATAATATTTATTCGCTTAATATAAAATATTCATATAATTTTCCCGGATATTACACTCGCTCCGTGTGTTATATTCTTAGCATTCAATATCTAACAAGTGGTATCAGAGCTAAATATGAAAGTAAACAGATAAAGATCTTGGAAGAATGAGTGCTCAGAAATTGGCAAGCATCAAGATACTTGCCTTTGACAAGGTCAACTACACACTCTGAAAAAAGAAGATGATATTGTTCATAAGGATGGAAAATCCCATGTATATTTAGATCCTCAAGAATGGACCTTTATTTCCTATAGGGAAAGTTTCTGAATCTACAGAAGAAGACACAGTCATACCAGCATATTATTCTCCTAAAGATCCCTTAACTTACACAGAGCCTGAAAAGGAAAAGGTTGCACTGGATAGCAGTCTCCAACTCATTTTAATTGAGTCTCTTGACACTGTAATGTACAACAACATTGTCAACTGTGATTCTGCTAAGAAAACTTGGGAAAATATTAAGATAATGTGTGAGGGGACAGAGGAAGTTAGATCTAACCAAAGGAGAATCTTGGTGTCAATATAAGGGTTTCATGGGCAAGCCTAAAGAAGGAATTCCTGAAGTTTTTGAAAGATTCAACAAATTGAATAATGACTTTCAACTTCATGACAAATATTATGAAGCTGAGGAGGTTAACCTAAAGGTTTTGCTTGCCCATCCTGACCATCTTGAACAAAAGATATCTGCTATTAGAGAAGGAAGTGACTTGAGAAGGATGATTCTGAAGGTTTTATATGGGATTCTGAAAACATGTGAACTTGAAATATTGTAGAGAAAGTCGGTAAAGGCAAACCAAAGACATGTAGTAGATGGATCTAGTGTCTTGGTGATCAATGACAGTACAATACTTGAAGATAAACACGAAGCTCAAACTCTAGCTACTCATGCAGTTGAGCAAAAGAACAAGGAACCTCAGAAACAAATCATATTGGAGCTAGAGGAGGATGAGTATTATACCCTTGATGAGCTAGATGAGATGGATTAATCTATGGCTTACCTTGCTAGAATTTTTTTTAATATTAGGGTTAAAAAGCCAAGTATTTCAAGAGCAAGGGACAAACCTCAAATAGCAACAACTGGAAAGGAAAAACTCGCTACAACTTAGGTGGCAAAGATGGCTACAAAACTGTATCTGTTGATAGATCAAAGATTAGGTGCTTCAACTGTGATGAGTTGGGCCACTTTGCAACTGAGTGTAGGAATCCAAAGAAAGTGAAGAGGGATAAATCTTATCTGGAGTTGGAATTAAAGTATGAATCTCTCTTGAAGAAACAACAGGGAAAGACTTACATAGCTGAAGGCAAGAGTTGGGATGACATTGATGAAGATGATGATAATGACGAATTTAGAAATTATACACTCATAGCTTTAGATCAAGGAGAATAATCCTCATCAAAATTAGAGGTACCAACTCTAACTACCATTAATTTAAATACAAGCCAATATAAAGAAACTTTTGAAAAGATGAGTGCATAAATGTTTCACATCCACACAAGCATAGTGGCAACTACTGAGGAAGTTAGTAGACTGTCAAAGATAAATGAGAAGCTTGAGATTGAAAAGCAATAATTGGAGATGCATCTTGTTGAGCTTAAAATAGTCAAGAAAGAAAATAAATATCTGAAAAACAAGCTCAAGTGTGCAAGTGAAATTGAAGCAGTGCTGAGGAAAAAATTGGAAAAGAATGAAGTAAAAGTAAAATCATTTAGAAATGCATTTCAGTTGGTTGGAAAATACCATGAGAAAAACAAACCATGTGCTAATATATCTATTGTTTTGGACTATGACGCCTTGAACAGTAACAAGAAAAATGAAGGTGACAAAGGGAAAGCAATTGCAAATCAAGATGTCCCAGTGATGCTGAGAAAAGTAGATGCGCCTTTGTTCAAGGCATGTTAGGTTAATTTCAGTGAGGTTGAGTTGGTCATCAAGCAAGAACTTGTAGATGAAGACAGTGAAAAGAAGGATGTAAAAACCACAACCACAAATGAACCTGAAAATAAGCCAATAGTCAATCAAGTTATCAAGACACCAACCAAGGTGATTAAAACTGAGAATGCTGGGAAAAAGAAAGAGAACAAGATTGAAAAAATAGGTGTGAATAAGAGCAACAACTATGCCTTTGTTGCAGATACCCCCAGGAAGAAGTGTCAAAAATATGGCTCAACAAATCACCTAACTCACCTTTGTAAAAAGGCTGTTAGTGAGCCAATGTTGGGAGCCTGCAAATACAAGAGGCATTGGTTGAAGACTTCTATTCATTTTGTGACAAATTTGATTGCATTCCTTGCAATATGAAAGTAATGACAAGCTGTCATAAACTGAGAGTAGACCTCAAAGAAGTTAATCTTGGATCTACATCTAAAAAGGAAAATGCAAATCAATCAATAAACACTGTTCTTTTTGAATCATCAAATTATACTTTTGCTACTTCAGTGAAAAAGAAGAAAGTACCCAATACTGCTTGGGTAGCTAAACACACTTAATCTTCATTGTGTGCAGGGAAAGGTGAAGAGAGTCATATGGATCATTGACAGTGGATGCTCCAGACATATGACAGGTAATAAGGCCTTGCTATCATAATTTGAGGAGATGGCTGGCCCATTGGTGACTTTTAGAGATAACGGCAAAGGATTCATAATGGGATATGGCAAGCTGGTTTCTGGAAATGTTGTCATGGAAAATGTAGCACTGGTTGCTGGACTTGAAGTTAATCTTCTAAGTGTCAGCCAATTTACTGACAAAGGATTCAAGGTGAATTTTGAAAAAGAAGACTGCTCAATTATCAACAAAAAACTGATGAAACTGCTCTGAAAGGAGTTAGAAAAGGAAGCTTGTTTATTGCAGATTTGAGTTTGGAAAACAAGGGTGGTATTTGTTGCTTCTATACCAAGGCATCTATTGAACAAAGAAAGCTGTGGCACAAGAAACTCTCTCACCTGAATTATAAAGCAATTAATACCTTGATAAAAAAGGAATTAATGAAAGACATGCCAAATTTATAATTTGCTCAAGATGAAGTTTGTAAGGCTTGTCAAAAAGGCAAAATGAAAAGGTCTAGTCACAAAAACAAAACTGTGAATTCCATAAGTGCACTATTGTAACTTATTTACATGGACCTGTTTGGACCAGTTAATGTCTTATCTATTTCTAGAAAGAAATACGCATGGGTGATGGTGGATGACTACTCAAGGTACACATGGGTAGAGTTTATGCATTCAAAAGATGAAAATTCACACATCAATATTGAACACATAAAGAAAGTTGAAAAGCAGGATGAAGATCAAAACTGTGTAAAGAGATTGAGAAGTGATAATGGCACAGAATTCAGGAATGCAGCATTGAGTGAATTCTTAAAAGAAAAAGGTATTGTTCAAAAATTTCAGCTGCAAGAACACCTCAACAAAATGGTGTTGTTGATAGGAAAAACAGAACTCTAGTTGAAGTTGCTAGAATAATGCTGCAAGATACCAATCTGCCAACAAGTTTTTGGGAAGAAGCTGTGAATACTGCATGTTATACTCAAAATAGATATTTGATCAACAAAAACCATGGAAAATCACCTTACTCAATTCTATCAAAAAGAAAGCCTACTATAAAGCATCTGCATGTGTTTAAAAGCAAGTGCTTTCTGCTAAAAGACAACTCTGAATATGTGGGAAAATTTGACTAAGATTTTTGAAGTAATTTTTCTGGGATATTCATTGGAGAGAACTGTCTACAGAGTTTATGTGCTTGAATATAATAAAATTATGGAAAGTACATATGTGACTTTTGATGATGACAAGTGTCCGGGCTTGGAATGCCTTGATGAAAATGAAGCTAAAACTTTGAAGTTTAAAAATCTCAATATTGACAATGATTTTGAGGATGATGCTGAGATCAACACAGAAAATAGAATGGAGCAAGAATCAAATGAACAAGTGATCCATGAAAATGAAACTTCTAATCAAGAAAGAATTTCATCTGAGTTTGATGGCACAAACTCAGGGGGAGAAGAAAATGGTGGTTCTGTAAGTCATGCCAATGGTGAAAGCAATTCTAGTCAACTAGATCACACCATGAAATGGGATAGAAGGCACACTAAAGATGCAATAATTGGTGATCCAATTGCTTGAGTGAGAACTAGAAGTGCTACTACAAATGAATGTTTGCATCCATGTTTTCTGTCATAAATTGAGCCAAAGAAAACTGAAGAGGCCTTGCTTGATCCTGACTGGATAACTGCTATGCAGGAAGAATAAATCAGTTTGATATAGATAAAGTTTAGGAATTGGTTCTTGCACCAACAAAAAGAAGCATTATTGGAACAAAATGGGTGTATAGGAATAAAATGGATGAAAATGGAATTGTGACAAGGAACAAAGCAAGACTCGTTGTTAAAGGCTACTCACAAGTAGAAGGATTTGATTATGATGAAACTTTTGCTCCAGTTGCAAGAGTAGAAGCAATAAGAATCATCCTTATATTTGCTGCACATTCAAACTTTAAAGTGTATCAAATGGATGTGATAAGTACATTCCTCAATGGTGAATTGGAAGAGAAAGTCTATGTGCAACAACCATCTGGCTTTGAAGATCCAGAATTTCCAGACTTTGTTTATAAATTATTGAAAGCTCTTTATGGTTTAAAGAAGACACTTAGAGCATGGTATGACATACTATCAAAATTCTTGATCAAACATGGATATACTATAGGAACTATTGATAAGACTCTATTCTACAAGAAGCATGGTGATGATATTATCTTAATTCAAATCTATGTGGATGATATCATTTTTGGTTCTACTAATGAGAAGTTATGTCAAATATTTTCAAGACTCATGCAGAGTGAATATGAGATAAGCATGATGAGAGTGCTCAGTTACTTGTTTGGCCTTCAAGTTAGTCAAAAAAGTGATGGCATCTTCATTTGTCAACCAAATATGTTAAAGATTTATTGAAGAAGTTTGGAATGGTTGACTAGTCACGTGCATCTACACCAATGTCTATAGCAACCAAGTTGGATGAAGATAAGAAAGGAAAAAGTGTAGACATATATGGTTATAAAGGAATGATTGGATCTTTGATGTACTTAACTGCTAGTAGACCAGACATTATATTTGCAACATGTCTGTGTGCTAAATTTCAAGCAAATCCCAAAGAATCACATTTGATAGCGGTTAAGAGAATTTTCAGATATTTAAAGGGAACAACAAAATTGGGATTGTGATATCCTAAGGGAACTGGATTTGAAGTTATTGGATACACAAATGCAGATTTTGCTGATGCAAAGTTGACAGAAAAGGTACTAGTGGAACCTGTCAATTTCTTGGTCAAAAACATGTATCTTGGTACAGTAAGAAAAAACAATCTGTGTCAACTTCTACAGTTGAGGCTGAATATATATCTGCCGAAAGTTATTGTGCTCAAGTGCTTTGGATTAGAAATCAACTAATGAACTATGGTCTAGTGTTATACAAGATTCCTATCATGTGTGACAATACTATTTCCATATATATTGTTACTAATCCAGTTAATCATTCCAGAATTAAGCACATTGATGTAAGGTACCATTTTATTAGAGAACATGCTGCAAATGGTACTATTGAGCTCATTTTTGTTCTACAGAAAAATAATTAGATGACATTTTCACTAAACCTTTGGATGAAGCAACTTTCACTAGACTTGTTAGTGAAATTGGAATGTTAAGTTCTTCATCCTAAAGGCAAGAACTCAACTAATATGTTATAGCAGATTAATTTCTTATAAATTAAAATTAATTTGATTTAATTGGAAATTAACTAGAATATGATTTATAAATATTTCAGAATTTTCTGATATATTTAGAAATTAACTTGTAATTTTTCAAATTCTAAGAAAAACTATCTAACTGTTAATTTACATTTTCAATATCTGAAATTAATATAAGACATAACTGAAAAGAATAAAAGTATGTAGAGAACTGAGTTCTCGATAAGTCTAAATGACTTCTCGACAAGTCATTTTGAGACTTCTCGACAGTGTTCTTGATAAGTCTTTCTCATGACATCTTAAAGGACTTCTCGACAAGCCTCATTATGAATTCTAGATAATTATTGTAGAGATCTGGACATATGTTTATTCATAGAGTTCTCTACAAGTATAAATTTTAGACTTCTCGATAACTTAGAGCTGAAATAATTTAATTTAATAAATTATTTTAGTAAAATACTTTTGATATACAATCATTTTATTTTTTTTTGATTTAATAAAATGACAAAATTGGAAAAATTCAGTCCATTCAGGACAAACTGGGTATTTATTTGACATCTCGATAAGTCACTATCTAGTTCTCGACAAGAGTCAAGATAATGACATCTCGATATATATATATATATATATATATATATATATATATATCTATTCATTCACGTGACTTCTTGATAGGAAAATCCCAACCGTTTATTCCTACTCCTCAAAAAGTCACCTATCTTTTTCTATAAATACCCGGACATCTCGACATAACCTCTCTTTACACTTTTGAGATCTCAATTGACCTAGTTTTTGCAAATCTTAACCGTTCTCTCTCATTTCGAGTTCTTTCTCTCTCATATTTCTTACCCACTCAAATACATACACTCACAATGGCTACAAACAATGTTAGAGCTTTTATCCCAACAGGAGGGCACCAACTACTTGACTTTCACAGATGTTAACCAGGCTCTTGATAGCTTCAAATATTTTGTGAAGTTTCTTTTTGAGTCATATCTTGAAGGTGCTCTTACTGCCAATCCAATCCTGTATCTGGACGTACTCAATGATTTCTGGAACTCTGCTATGGTCAATATTGTAGTGCATGAGGACCAGGCTGTGTCCCTAGTGGTAAACTGCTCAATTAAAGGCAGACAAGTGGAGTTTGATGCTATGGATGTCAATAATGCACTGGGCATTTCTACAGCTAGCATGGTGGAAGTACCAACTCAACAGGAGTTAGCTGAGTTTATGGATCTCATAAACTACAGTGAGAAGATCAATATATCCAGCCTGAACAAGAAAAATATCAGGAGGGAATGGTCTTTTCTCTTTGATATAATTATGAAACCCTTTACCTGCAGGAAGACTGGGTATGTCAATATATCCAGTATAGTCTAGAAACTGATGTTCTTCATGGATCATAACAGGCATATAATGTGGGGATATCTGGAAGAACTCAGTACCAAGCTCACCATGCCCTTGGAGAATAGAGGTAAGGAAATTTTCTTTCCTAGATTTATTATGTCTACTTTTAGTCATAAAGTTACATACATACATATGCTTGAAGGTATTGATAGAAACAATATAGGCAATTGTAAAAAAGTGTCCAAGATTTTATTTAGGTCACTTACTACAAAGAATAAGGTGGAGGTAGCACTAAATATCACTAACTTCATGTTAGAAATATTTAGGACCTACCCCTACCCTATGCTTGACATGAGGTCAAGTTGTAACACCCCCAGATCCGGGGTCGGGGAGCCGGGTCGTCACGGTCTTTCTTTCCACAATATCACTTAACTTAATTAATAATAAATAACCTCATGCTGTGACCCCACACTAACACACACCACAACCCGTTATAGTCTCAGAGATGAAATTGAAATAAGTACAAGTCCTTGAATCCACAATTCAAAAGTTATTACAACCCAAAATGATTACTTGATAAGTTTACAGTTAATTGCCATTATCTGCCACAAGTTATAATTATACATAATTGGTTCCCAAAAGTAGAATGCCTGATCTACAAATAGATCTACCTCTGCAGCTATAGCAGCTACGATATCAACGGGAAGACGCGGGACGCTTTCCACGTGCTTGTACTGGGTCTGCTTGAGTCTGGCCATCTTTTCTAACTGTTGTTGTGTGATGAAGAAATGAAGCAAGAGTGAGCATTACAGCTCGCAAGATAATATATAGTGTAAACAATAATGCAAGTATCTAAATGGATAACTTACTGGACACCTTTATCAAGTGTAAGGTACTTACTTACTCGATATAAGCTTAAAGGAAGATGAAGTTACCAATTACTTCACTATACTTATACCATTTTTAGAAATCTACTTGAACTACCACTGTTCAAAGTATAATAAGTTTCAAAAGTCCGTCCCATAGATGAGACCACAAGTTAAGACTCGAATAGATTCAATCTTTGAAATATTTTTAAAGGAAATGAAGTTACGAGATACTTCATTCAATGGAAACACCATTATAACTGTTTGACCCTTGTCAATGCTTCGAAAATCACCCATTCGTAGCCTTTCGATCGAAATGCTCCGGGTAGTGTTGCAGAAATATCCAACTGGATGATGAACTCATTACGGGAGTTTGCCGCGCCAGGAAGACCACTTAGGATGATCAGTCGTAGTAGTGCAACCCCACCATTTTCTACATGTAGAGGAGAACCTGTCGGATTTACTTGTCAACCAAACACTGGACTCCTAAGGAATGGACCGTCTTAGCGGAACTTCCAGGCCGTTTGGGCCAATATAATAAGGTTGGGCCGGTGCCACTCGACCACTTACGCCACTCCTAGTTCAGATGAAATCCATGACTCTGAAATGTAAAACTCGTCCCCCCTTTCCCCAAGTAGAAACTTGTTGATACGGCTCCACCAAGAAGTCGTATCTAGTTGGAAAGGAAAACTCACCGATATTTCCCAGGCGATGCCTGTTAATGGATTAACTTGTTCCAAGAATTTTACTTCCCGAGTGTTGGGTAAGTAATCAAAAACTCTTTTATCAAAATAGCAACCTTGTTGCGAATATAAAACACACCACAGAGCCGGATCCCTCAGGTTTTGAGCGAGTATTTAAATCCCCTTCGAAAGGAGGATCTTAAATATAAAAATGAGTTTTGGGATCCGCCATAACTTTTAAAATCATTTTGAAGACTCGAAAACATTTTTAAGAATGTTTGGAGTAATGTTGATTTAATAAAATAAATCAATCCCGATATATTAGAAAATATCTGAATATTATTATTTAAATAATATTCCCATAAGGGTGATCCTTATAAAAATAATCGAGGTAGGAGTTTTAAAACTCATACTTGAAATGAATAATAAATAACCAAAGATATACCTATACGAAAGTACGATCTTTATTTGAATGATCGAAAATAAGTTTGATTATCGAAACATTATTCTTTAATAAAATAAAGAATATTATTTAGTAAATAAGCGGAGTCATAAGTCCTCGAATGAATATTCAAAATAATATTCATTAATAAAAATAAAGTTATCGAATAAACCTTATTCGATTAATAGTTTTGAAAACTATATCTATATATATATATATATATAAATATATATAATATACTCGGGAACATCGACTCCCGGTTTTAGAAAATGTTCACCTTTGGGTCCCCTATACTAAGGGTATACACAACTACTGCTTATCTCTAGCATAGGTATTATGCAACTTATAAGCATTTGAATCAACAATTAGATATCAAGATTACGAAACAGACATGCATATATACCATATCAGCATGCTTCAATATATCGCAAGATTTGCTAATAACAATCATGCACTTATCACAAGATAATGCATATACATATATACATCACAATAACTGTATAACGGGTAGAAAACTTGCCTGAGTGTTCCCGGATAGACTTAAGCTTAGAGTGGGTCCGATAACCTATGAACAACAACATAAGTCGGAATTAAACCTCGGTCGCTTAAGAAACTAGACCGCTTATATGTTATACGGTTCGCTTAACTTTCGTTCTCGTTCGTCGTATGAGGGATCATATCCGGGATCTTATTACTTGGGTTCCCCTAAACCTTTCTCAATATTTTATATTCCTTTTTTGATCCTCTCTTATAATCCTTGAATATAAATCCTTGAATATAAATCCTTTTAATCACGTTACCTTATACTCAATTCTTTCAGTATCTGGTGGATTTTCGGGAAAAATCAAATTTGTCCAGATTTGAATTCTGGCGACCTTTACATACACTCATTTACTTTATGGAATACCAATACGATCTCAGAATTTCCATAACAGTACTCCTATATAATGTTGTCTGATAATTTTCCTTAATCAGCATCATCAGCAAAAAGTTACTATTCATCAGTGTTTCAAAAATTCCAAAAATTGGGGTTATTACAGTCTCCCCTCCTTAAAAGGATTCCGTCCCGGAATCAGATAGAAAATGAATAGGAATACTTTCTTAGCATTGCACTTTCTAACTCTCAAGTCAATTTTCCACATTGTGGTTTTTCCACATTGTGGTTCTACCACCAAACTCTGACTAGTTTGATAACCCTTCTCCTTAGCACTTGTTCCTTTTCGATCTATAACCCTTACTGGTTGCTCCATATAGGTCAACTATGGTTGCATGTCTATGCGCTCGTATTCTCCTATGTGTCCGACATTCGGATTATGCTTCCTTAATATTGATATGTGGAACATGTTATGAACTTGCTGCAGGTTCGGGGGTAGGGCTAGTTCATTTGATAACTTCCCAATACATCGTAATATATCCAAGGGTCCAACAAATCGTGGACTTAGCTTTCCTTTCTTTCCGAACCTCATCAATCCTTTCCAAGGGTTCCCAAGGGGATACCTTTAACAACACTAGGTCCCCTATTTCATACTCTTTGTCCTTTCGAGTTAAATCAGCATACCTCTTTTATCCAACCTGGGGTTGCTGTCATCCGTCTTCTGATTAGATCCACTATGTCTTTGGTCCATTGGACCACTTCGGGTCCGAGCATCTTATGCTCTATAACTTCATCTTAACATAAGGGAGATCGACACTGTCTTCCCTCAAGGATCTCATAAGGTGATATCTCGATACTGACATACCATCTATTGTCGTAAGAAAACTCAATCCGTGCTAAGTAACCATTCCAAATTCTTTAAGGTCTATTGCACAGACTCTCGTCATAGCTTCTAGCATTATAGCTTTTGCTTCTCAATACTCATTCTTTTCCAGTTCGTAATCGTTACTATCTTCCGTTCCTAATATTATACTGGTTATACTTTTGCTCGTTAACGTTCTGTAACCTTTTAATAACCACATGAACCTTAGTATCACGAATGTGTTAGATTTAGAATACCACTGCACTGATACTACTCCTTTCTAGCTGCTTCTATCTTTGAAAGCTTGATCCATCGTAAAGAAGTAAAAGAATTTATTGAGAGATCACTATGATCATGAACACTTGTTATATCGCATAGTTAGTACAGAAGGTGGCCAGCCTTTAGTACTTGACAAGCAATTAAACAACATGTGGTATCCTACTAGGCTTCTATCACACAGATAGATAGTCATTCGGCAATACCTCCCCTTCTGGAAGGGTTGTTCTTCTCAGCTTATACAAAATGAAAAGGAGAGAAAGAGCGAATTGAAGAGAATTGTATAAAAAAAAAATACTGCCACAAAACATCTGGCTTGGAGTCTACCCCTGAACTATAGAGGTTTATCCTAGGAGAATAAAACATATATATATGTATATATCTCAACATCAAGTATTATCGCATCGTATTTCACGTGTCTGAATATTTACTATTCCGTCAATCGTTCAATGGACCCATGCTCTTGCTCGAGCTTATAAACAATCACCTTTGAAACTCCCTCGACATCGAAAATCGAATCATGGATTTCATTCTAGACATCATCATTATTAGAATTCTATGCTTGCATCGCAACCTTCCTCGTATAGTAATACTACTCTTTATCGATAAGAAGGAATAAATATATAATATGTAAATAATCCACTAGTTAGTCTATCAATGATAACTTATACATCACCACGACCCGATTAGTGGTACTCAATCTCAATATCCGTTACACTACAACTCTCACGGTTGTAATCGGCTCATTATTCAAATAATCGTTGCTGCATTACTATGGTCCACCACTGACCTACTGTCGTCATTCACTTTCCATGAAATCTTAATAGCTAACCATACGGAGTCCATACATGTCGTATAGAATTCTTCTAAGAAGGAAACATAATCACCATTTCATGATTCATGAAGAACACTCCTGAACATGGCGTACATATGCCATGAAGCAGATAAAATTGCAGAAGAGTTTCAATGAAAGCAACGATAGCTGGTTAATACCATTATTAACCATATGTCCTTATTAGGAAACATGAAGCTCAAAGGTTCATTTAGTCCTCTCGTAACATGGTCCCGGCTTATCTCAAGATAGGACCTTCTAAAATAGATAGCCCGCTCACAATGCTAACATGAATTAAATCTTTACCAAACTACTATTATGGTTGAGTATCGTACAATCATCAGAAGAAATGTCAATCTTCCAAACCATAATACAACCTTTACGGCTTCAACCATCATCACTGTATTCCTCTGGCACGAGCGCCTATGATTGCCCTCTTACACTTAAAGTGTCGGCCACCTCTTTGGCCTTTCCTGATAGTAAAATTTCCTTACAATCAATGTCATTTGAACGATCTCCAACTAAATTTTCTACCTCATTTCCAATCACTGCTTGTGTGAAGATGTTTTCCTTAAAATCTGATGAGTAAAAAAAATCACCATTTTTCCGTAAGTTATTGCCTCAGTCTTTAGAGGTTACTCATTGTCACGACTGACTCTCGATCATACTTAGGACATCTTTTATCTTAGGTCCTAATTGCCTTGAACAATTTCGACCTTTACTGGTTCGATCCATACTTTCTCGTGGTTTAAGACGTGCCCCACTTGGCATTATTATAATTACGTCACATTTCCTTTATCAAAATTTCTATTCTTGAGAACTTTGAATATTACCTTTTTCCTTGTAAAACCTCTAAGGTTATCCTTGAATCGTTCCTCCTGTAGTCCCTAGATACAGGGCATATCAAAATACCATTTACTAATACAAGAACCATTGTCTATGTACTTCTGAAAAATTTCTCTACTGATCTTTAAAGGTTGTTGTTACCTTAGTCCTTCGTTCCATACTACCCAAACTCATAATGTCCCTATTGAGGGTGAAATGCCATCCTTTATGCATCCCCCACGGTTCATCTCAAGCTATTGAGGTTATGTCCTTAATTCTACCTTTAAAAAGGTACTTGCATCCTTACATGGATAAATCATGTCATATATCCCTGATAAGGGTATCTTATTCAATCATTCCCATCTCGATAGTATATGCCTAATTTCACAATAAAATCTGTATTCAAAATGAGGTCAATCAATATGGCCTCCAAAAGATAACAACGGTTATCTACTTTTCTTGCCTGATTCAGTAATGATAATAGGGATGTTCTAAAAGATATTGGTCGTGTTCAACGTGAACTTCTTTTTTACTAAATCCTCATTTACTTTTGTTGTTTATCTCAACAGTCATCTCAATGTTGAGATATCTTGTATACTTGGTGTCTCCCCTTTTTGGGCATCAAGTCACAGGTGTTACATACACTTCTCATTATTGAAGGTCACTTCCTTCATCCCATTTTCCTAATATCTTGTTATCCTGTCTCCTCAGTCCATCAGTGTTTCCTTATTAATCCATCGGTCTATCTCAAAGTTTCATCGAATACTCTCAACTTAAAGGGGATTAATTATACATATCGCTTACGCCTTCAACCTTGAATTTATCTCATGATCAGTCACTATCGCACTGATGATGACACACTTCTCTATATTTATTGCAAGGGTTTCTTAGGATTTCTCATACCTAACTCCCTTATCACTTCTCAACTCTATTTCCTTTATATCCCTTTATACTCCTTCCCCTTTCAGTCTTTTATTTTCGTTTCTATTACAACCATTTCATGAACCAACACCACATAAGCATTGATTTCAAACATCCCGTCATTCTGGGATTCGTGTCCTCAGAACGAATCTTGACCACTTTTACAACTTAGATTCATAATTCATCATACTCGTCCGCTTTTGTTCTGGCTCTAAAGCTTTTACACTAACTCCATATCCTTGGGAAGTACTTTCCCGAAAACAATTGACAGAACTTTAATCGATTTATTATAACCTCTGGCCCCATGTCTTTCTTGGCATTTCACCAGCGGGTGGCCTCTCTCTTAGGAAAGTAAGTGACAAAAACAGTCTTTTGCGCTTCGTCAATCATTTAGAATCTCAAATGATCCCTATATTTCCTTTAGTCAGGCTCTTGCCTCGACTGGGTCAACTTGTTCCTTGGAACTCTGAGAGCTTAGCGACTTAAAGGTCCTGAAAGAATTTCCCACCGCATTGCTTTCTCGGGGTGGTGGTTGGGGGGTAAAAGTATAAGTTCTATTTAGGCAGGTCCATGAATTGCCCCATAGGAGTACCGTCCTGGTTCTCCCTATCTTGCTCGACTTCTGTTTTCTTAATATGAAATGTTTCATCCTTCTCCCATAATCAGGGTTATCTTATACGTTAAAATCCTTGTTTTCCATTTCATTATGTTGTGGGTTCTTTCTTTCTTGATGGCGACCTCCCTGATTATCATATTCAGGGTTTGCCCTAAATTTTATTCCTCGAACTACGGATTTTATCTAAGATCCTTTCCTTAAGCTCTTAAACGTTTGGAACCCAAATTCTTTAGGAATACCTCATTATTCCCTTATCATCTTTCTCGGTATTAATCTCTTCTCCAGTCGTTGGCTTTCTGCCTTCATTCATCACTTTTTCTTGCCACAATACGATCTTTTCCAATAATTTGGGCTGCATTGCAATCTCAAACAGCTTTTCGGTACCGGCTCCGGTTACCTTCACTTCTATTTCCATTTTCTCAAAATCTCTTATCAACTCTCCCAAAGACATTATCATCTTGAGTCTCTCCTTTCTACTAAGGGCGTTAGCCACCATATTGGCTTTCCCTGGATGATAAAGAATCTCACAATCGTAATCCTTGATTAGTTCTAACCACCTCCTCTGGCGCATGTTGAGCTCTTTCTGCGTGGAAATATACTTGAGCTCTTATGGTTTGTGTAAATCTCGCACTTCTATCCATACCAGTAGTGCCTCCAATATTTAGGGCAAACTATTGTCGTGAGTCCAAGATCATGGGTGGGATATCGAATTTTATATTCCCTTAATTGTTTTGACGCGTACGTGATTACCTTATCGTGCTGCATAAGCACAGACCCTAATCCCTTGTGCAAAGCGTCACTATAAATCACAAAATCTCCTTTTTCCCACCGGCAACGCCAACGCAGGGGCCCTCACCAATCTTTTCTTCAATTCTTTAAAGCTGTTCTCGCATTCCTTAGTTCATTCGAACTTCTCAGTCTTACGAGTAAGCCATGTTAAAGGGGCTACTATCTTTACAAACTTGAACGAACCTCCGGTAGTGACCGGCCAATCCTACCTCTAGTAGTCGCCCAGACCATGGTCATCAATTCCTCAGTGGTCCTTTATTCATTCTTGTCAGGATCCTCCACGGAATCCTTCTCAGCAATAATCCCTTCTAGAACAACATCATTAACCGCTACATCCTCAATATGAACATCATCCGGTCTCATGGTAGGACGCTCTATCGAATCCATATTCTGATCTCCTAATAAGTAATAAAACATCATCACGTTGTTGCTCCTCAACCTCAGGGTTCGGCGTCCCGCTACCATATACGATAATGAACTACGCTTTTATCATGATATTTATAAGGGTTTCCATAAGGGTTTTAACTGTCAGTACTACGTTAGGTAGTCCGACTATGAACTTGGCAAGAGTTCTTATTTATCTTAGTGAACTTATTATTTTAACGTCACTTCATCTCTGAGGTTTATAACGCTTAGCTCTGATACCATTTCTGTAACACCCCCAGATCCGGGGTCGGGGATCCGGGTCGTCATGGTCTTTCTTTCCACAATATCACTTAACTTAATTAATAATAAATAACCTCATGCTGTGACCCCACACTAACACACACCATAACCCGTTATAGTCTCAGAGATGAAATTGAAATAAGTACAAGTCCTTGAATCCACAATTCAAAAGTTATTACAACCCAAAATGATTACTTGATAAGTTTACCATTAATTGCCATTATCTGCCACAAGTTATAATTATACATAATTGGTTCCCAAAAGTAGAATGCCTGATCTACAAATAGATCTACCTCTGCAGCTATAGCAGCTACGATATCAACGGGAAGAGGGGGGAGGCTTTCCACGCGCTTGCACTGGGTCTGCTTGAGTCTGGCCATCTTTTCTAACTGTTGTTGTGTGATGAAGAAATGAAGCAAGAGTGAGCATTACAGCTCGCAAGATAATATATAGTGTAAACAATAATGCAAGTATCTAAATGGATAACTTACTGGACACCTTTATCAAGTGTAAGGTACTTACTTACTCGATATAAGCTTAAAGGAAGATGAAGTTACCAATTACTTCACTATACTTATACCATTTTTAGAAATCTACTTGAACTACCACTGTTCAAAGTATAATAAGTTTCAAAAGTCCGTCCCATAGATGAGACCACAAGTTAAGACTTGAATAGATTCAATCTTTGAAATATTTTTAAGGGAAATGAAGTTACGAGATACTTCATTCAATGGAAACACCATTATAACTGTTTGACCCTTGTCAATGCTTCGACAATCACCCATTCATAGCCTTTCGATCGAAATGCTCCGGGTAGTGTTGCAGAAATATCCAACTGGATGATGAACTCATTACGGGAGTTTGCCGCGCCAGGAAGACCACTTACGATGATCAGTCGCAGTAGTGCAACCCCACCATTTTCTACATGTAGAGAAGAACCTATCGGATTTACTTGTCAACCGAACACTAGACTCCTAAGGAATGGACCGTCTTAGTGGAACTTCCAGGCCGTTTGGGCAAATATAATAAGGTTGGGCCGACGCCACTCGACCACTTACGCCACTCCTAGTTCAGATGAAATCCATGACTCTGAAACGTAAAGCTCGTCCCCCCTTTCCCCAAGTAGAAACTTGTTGATACGGCTCCACCAAGAACTCGTATCTAGTTGGAAAGGAAAACTCACCGATATTTCCCAGGCGATGCCTGTTAATGGATTAATTTGTTCCAAGAATTTTACTTCCCGAGTGTTGGGTAAGTAATCAAAAACTCTTTTATCAAAATAGCAACCTTGTTGCGAATTAAAACACACCACAGAGCCGGATCCCTCAGGTTTTGAGCGAGTATTTAAATCCCCTTCGAAAGGAGGATCTTAAATATAAAAATGAGTTTTGGGATCCGCCCTAACTTTTAAAATCATTTTGAAGACTCGAAAACATTTTTAAGAATATTTGGAGTAATGCTGATTTAATAAAATAAATCAATCCCGATATATTAGAAAATATCTGAATATTATTATTTAAATAATATTCCCATAAGGGTGATCCTTATAAAAATAATCGAGGTAGGAGTTTTAAAACTCATACTTGAAATGAATAATAAATAACCAAAGATATACTTATACGAAAGTACGATCTTTATTTGAATGATCGAAAATAAGTTTGATTATCGAAACATTATTCTTTAATAAAATAAAGAATATTATTTAGTAAATAAGCGGAGTCATAAGTCCTCGAATGAATATTCAAAATAATATTCATTAATAAAAATAAAGTTATCGAATAAATCTTATTCGATTAATAGTTTTGAAAACTATATCTATATATATATATAAATATATATAATATACTCGGGAACATCGACTCCCGGTTTTAGAAAATGTTCACCTTTGGGTCCCCTATACTAAGGGTATACGCAACTACTGCTTATCTCTAGCATAGGTATTATGCAACTTATAAGCATTTGAATCAACAATTAGATATCAAGATTACGAAACAGACATGCATGTATACCATATCAGCATGCTCCAATATCGCAAGATTTGCTAATAACAATCATGCACTTATCACAAGATAATGCATATACATATATACATCACAACAACAGTATAACGGGTAGAAAACTTGCATGAGTGTTCCCGGATAGACTTAAGCTTAGAGTGGGTCCGATAACCTATGAACAACAACATAAGTCGAAATTAAACCCCGGTCGCTTAAGAAACTAGACTTTAACCAATTGAACCCTAACGTTCGCTTATGGTCACTCCTACGCTTAACGAATCACATAAGTCGTTCGAGTACCCTCGGCTCCACCATTTTTAATAAATTAACCATTAAGAATTTTAAGGCGATTCTTTCGCGAGTACTCTACCAACTGCCTAATACACTTTAAATAATTGCTTCATACTCCAATTAGTCTTTTAAGGGTCTTAAACAAGGTTTCAAAGTTAAGCGAGGGGTAAAGGTTCGTTCGCGAAACACCGTAACTTAAAACGGTCGTTTCTCCTAAACTATAAATCGGATCTAAGCGAACCACATACCAAAATGAAGCTTACGATATGATCTAGATAAACATGGTAAGGTTACAGACTGGTCAGTGAGCTTTCTGTCCTGAACACTAAGTACAAGCAGTTGAATAAAATGGGCATTACGATGACTATGTTTACGCGAATACCAAGTTTCTCAATACACCAAAACCTCACAAAACAACCCACAATTATTAACACATCAAAACCTCAACTAAATAATACTATACCAGTCCTTATTATCCAGATTCTTCATCTCAACCAACCACAATCAAGTTCTATTAACTATAACAAGATTCATTCACCAAATCACTCCAAATTCAAATCAAACTACTAATAATCAAATATCATGCTTCTCATTTAGAAAACCAACCATGAAACTCACTAATAATCAAAGTAAAGGCTATGGTTTGAATTTTATACCTTCCTTGGGAGGTGTTAAGTTGCTAGGAAGCCTTAGGGAGCCTCCTACAAGCTTGATCTTTCCAAAGAAATCAAGAACACAAAGTTAGTCTTTGAAGTTTCTAAAAGTACGATTGAAAGAACTGTAAAACTGAGGGTCTTACCACGCTTATTTGGACGATACTTGTGAACAAGAGTGGTAGGCCATCTCAATATCTTTCCAACGAGCTATAGAACACAACATTTGAGTGCGTATTGAAGGAGATATGGTAGTTTTAATTTGCTGGGTTTGTTTTGGCCGAGAGCTTTGTTCTTGGAAGCAAAAGTCAACTCTCCTTCTTTTTGTTTTATAAAATAATGCTTGGTTGCTTCTCTTTTTGTCTTAGCCAATTATTTAAATTTTTTACCATGGTTAATTTTGCATGGTCCAAAATCAACCAACAAAACAAAATTCCTTTGTCATGCTTATGTCATCAAGTTTGTGTCATCTTTTTACACTTGTCTTCCCTTTGTGGTATGATGACATCATCACCCACTAACCTGTTTGATTAACCCTTAATTACTTGGCTAATGACCGTTTATATGTTATACGGTTCGCTTAACTTTCGTTCTCGTTCATCGTATGAGGGATCATATCCGGGATCTTATTACTTGGGTTCCCCTAAACCTTTCTCAATATTTTATATTCCTTTTTTGATCCTCTCTTATAATCCTTGAATATAAATCCTTGAATATAAATCCTTTTAATCACGTTACCTTATACTCAATTCTTTCAGTATCTGGTGGATTTTCGGGAAAAAATCAAATTGTCCGGATTCGAATTCTGACGACCTTTACATACACTCATTTACTTTATGGAATACCAATACGATCTCAGAATTTCCATAACAGTACTCCTATATAGTGTTGTCTTATAATTTTCCTTAATCAGCATCATCAGCAAAAAGTTACTATTCATCAGTGTTTCAAAAATTCCAAAAATTGGGGTTATTACACAAGTGCAGTTTCTAAATCAGTTTTGCTCATGCACTTTTGGAAGGACAAACACATGATAACCAACAGGGGCCTTCCACAACTGTGACCACTTCTTATAACCATTAGAAGCTAGGGAACCAACTGCTTAATCCTCTTAAAAGGGTGAACTTCGTAAAAAGAAGAGAAAGCATGCACCTTTAAATGTGATAAGTGAGAGTGGTGATGATCAAATCCAAATAGAGTCTAACCTTGTCAAGAAGCTAAAGAAGACAAAGAAAATTGAGATGACCACTCATGAAGCTACCTCTGTATAAGGATGTAGTTGTAAAAGAGGGCATTAAACAGACTCTAGGGGCACCTTCTCAATAAGGTGTCTCTATTGAACAAAGCACTATCCCTAGTGCAATATGTACATAGTCTGCACCCCAACTTGAGCACTCTCAAGTTGGTGAAAAAAGAAATATGGTTGGCACTACCACTAAGAGCACATCAATTGAAGCTCCCTCATTCATTCAGGGGAGCTTCTAACAATCAATTCTACTCTCTCTACTCTTATATCTTGAATTTCTTCTACATACAATCAAGGGCTTGAATCAAATTCTCAATTCCTACCAAAATCAAGTGACACGGTTCAAGAAATTGTACTCACCATCCAGGAACCATATTTAGTTGGTGAGACGCTACAATCTGGGGGTAGACCTTGATGACACCAACACAAACACAGGGGTTTCATCAGTTTTAACTAAAGACCCTACGACTATTACTGTAGCACCTTCATTTGCCAAGAAATCTTCACATATTGATAGGTTTGAGGGAAGTACTCCTGAGGGGGAGCTATCTAAATCCTCTTCAATTTAATTGGAGGTTCCTCATGTAGGGATAACTCACCTCAAAACCCTAGTTGAAATTGCACTGTCAATTGAAGCTGAGAGTAAAATTTCCAATGATCCATCTATTGTGGATGAAAGTATAGCACATTCAAGTGCCAATTCCTTTCAAGAAGAACAAGGTTTTGAGACTATGGTACATGATAGTAACTTAGTCAACTCCCCTCCAATTTAAATGGAGGTTCCAATTAGTGGTCAATAACAAACTATCAAAACCACAACAACAGTTGTGAGTCCAACTATGACTCATATCACAGGTTTCCCTACCACCTCCATACCCTCCACCTCAAAACAAAGAGACATACTATCTACCTCAAAAACTACTCCACAACCTTCTCACCTCATCTCTCAATGGCTGCAAGATGCTCAAGCCCAACCAACAACTTTTAATGATCTTTCGGTTGAGCAACTTGCAGGCCTAGCCAATATCTCCCAACAACTCCTCATAATAGTTATGTCAAACCGAGAATATCAAGCCATACTACTTTCCTACAAGGAGGATGTTCAAGAACAACAGGAGAAGATTACAGATGAATCAAATGGTAATGTGGATGCATGGCATTCCAAGGATTTTACTAAAACTACGAAGCAGGTCTTAGAAAAATTTAGAGAAGAATATGTGACCATTTTGTGTCGCAATGCTAAGGTCCTCACTCCCCAAGAAGTGTATGATGTAGTGACAGAAGTGTATAAAGCACAGTTGAGGCCTTTCATCACATTGCAAGAGCTATGGAAAACACTTTGGTCAAGCATCAAGCTTCTGTGAAGAAATTGGTGAAGGATAGGATTGATGAGCTGATGCCCACATTTCAAGAAATTAAGACCAAGTTTAACAAATTTTCAGATAGACTTCAAGCCCTCTCTAACTCAATAGAAGATAATGGGTCTAAGCTGAGAGAATCTTTCAAAGCTCTGCATTAAGTGATCCAGAAACAAATCACTCATAATAATGACTCAAAGGTCAAACTGGATTAACTTACAAAGCTTTGAACCTTCAGCCTTGGTCATAGAGGAGGTCAAGAATGCTGTGCAAAATTCTGTTGGTACTTTGGAAGCATCCAATTCACAACAACCTATGTCTACATCCACCAACCTACAAATCCAAAACTTGCAACCTCAAATCTCAACTCTACAGTCTTCAAATGAATCTCTGTCAACTCAAGTCTCGCAGTTGACATCTTTGGTGCACAGCCAACAACAAGATATGAAGTCCCTAGTAGATTCCCACAAACACCTTCAAATGCAAAATTCTGTATATTTGGGAGCTATTATGGGAGCTTTAAACATTCCTCTTCCTGCATTTCCAGAAGTAGTTAGACCTGAACTTCCTGATCCTCTAATCTTTCCTGCTATCAAGACTACGGGGGAGATAGAAGCTAGACAGCTAAAATCATCCAGCCAAGCCACAGTTCTAACAATTCAAGATGATGTTGGGGCAGAAAGACTACAAAAAGTAACTGATGGATCCTATTTGGACAAAGAATTTGATGAATTGCTCAGGGCTCTCAGAGTTTCTCTAACCAATAACTTCTTCACCTACAAAAAGGCCTTGGACAGATTCATCAATTTTCTAAGGGTGATAAATTATCACTGATAATGGTGATAAAAGGGAACTTCCAAGAGAGGAGGATTGTTGCAAATATAAATGAGTCATGTGTGGATAGATGTATGCAGGTGTCTCTTAATTATCTCCTGTTATGACCGACATTTTATGTAATATTATCTGTGGATTTTGTGTGATATTAAAGCCGTAAGTGGATATACTTAATGGTTGTACCTTGTGTGAATGAAAAATTTCTGTAATTTAAATTTGCTTTATGTAGTATATGATTTTTCAAAGCAAGAGTTTATTTATTTCCCTTATTTTTGATTTATAAGGAATATTCTAAACCTTGGAGAAATTTTCTTTTAAAAGTTATTTTGTTCACAAATCTCAAAAGTGATTTTATAAAATTTCTAAAAATCCAAGTTATTTTATGGTATAAATATTATCATTTTTGAACGTGTATTTTATATTATAAAAATGAATCTTTACAAATTTTATTTATTATAATTATCAAATTACATAAGAGACCTTGCATGCAAATCACCCTTCTATTCTCTCAAAGGGCAAATAAGACTTTTCCAACCCCACTAACTCATTTGTTAATTACCAAATTACTACATTAGCCTTGCATGCAAAATGGCCTAACTTTAGCTAAAGGACATTTTTGTAAGTTCTCACTTCCACTCATTATTTTGTCAACCAAAAAGCATAAAACAAAAAGCAAAGTGGGAGAAGTCATTCCACTCATTCCCAACTCCAACACACCATAATTTTTCTCTCCTCCCACTCCCACCATTGCTCTCGGCCGAAGCATCAATCCCCCACCCCCCTTCCATTTTTCATTTCATTCTTCATCTTCCCAAGTGTAAATCTTCTACCTACATTCATCTTATATACTTTCCAAGAGTTTTGTGACTTGGAAGTTGAAGTTCCATGGATGCATGTGTAGTTCTTATGTGATCTCCAAAGAGAAACTCTTGATTCTTGTGAATTCAAGAGCTCTCTATGAGATATATTATATATATGTGCTAACTAAGTGTTCTATGAGATATGAGTTAGAACCATGTGTCACAAGTTAGTTCAAGTCAGGGCGTTTTCTGCCCAGAAAAACAGGGGAACCATGGACTTTAAGCTTAGGCCCAAGGAGGCCCAAGCTAGGCCCTTGAGCCACATCAAGTTTGGGAGATGCCTTATGGTCAGAAGAGTCTAGTGTAGAAGTTTTGGAGGTAAACTTGTAGTTTAAGAGTGTCTAATACACTCAAGAAACCATAGATGTCATTCTGAAATTTACTCCAGTAAGCACTTTCACTTATCACATAGTTTTAGAACACTTAGGAGTGAGATCTAGGTTGACCACTATGGTTGCAAGATAGTATAAAGCCATTAGAATTAAAGGCCCAAGTGAGGGTCAATAGGTTTTGGATAGTTAAGTAAAGGCACATTGAGCAAGAAAGCCAAAATTTGGGAACTTTGTCTAGTTTAGCGACCAAGTGGCTTAAGTTGGGGATCGAGATCATCCAAGCCTAGTGTTGCATTATGGTGTATGTGATGTTATTTGGTATTAAAATATGATATGTGAGTATATGTGGCTATGTGTACAATTATATTTATAAGGTGAATATAAATTGCGTGTATATAGGCCTAAGTGTCATTTGTGTTGTAAATAGGTTGAGTTGGTGAGAGTATAATATAATGAGGTTATTATTAATTGTGTAGGATCTCGAGACGAGGGTAAACTTGCCATAAAGGTCGAGTGAAGCTTCCAGTTGCTCCTTCCAGCCAGACCAGACCAGCCTTTCTCAAGGCAAGTGATTCAACCTGTCTTCGTATTCACTGCAAATGTGTAACAATTAGTTTATATATATTGATGCGATTATCCTGAGTCATTTTGATATACTTGAAACAAGCGATTCTTACGTCTATCTTTGAATTATATAAAAATGCCATGAACCCTCAAGTACGTATTGCAAGTAGATCAGAGGTCTTAACACGTTAGTATATTAAAGTAATTGGAATGCCATGATAAAATAAAGAGTTGTTATAATACTTGATTGATCCTCTTGATTAACATGCTAATGATTCCTAAAGTAATGATGTCTCACCCTGATGCTTGAACCCCTATAGAAACTTTACCTTGATACCTAAAAGCCAGATATTCATCAAAGTTGTCCATAATTGATTGATACCCCTCTTTCTTACCCTAAAGTTTGACAATCCTGATATACCTTGAGCTAAAGATCATTTCTTCATACCCTAACACCCTTAGTATTCATGAAGCTTATCTTCTTGATGTTCTAGCACTTGTACCTTATCGAAAACCATTGCTTTAAGCCTAGTTTGGCATTATTCTTTCATAATATCCAATAGCCTTGTTAAATTTCCTTGTCCAAGTTCTTGTATATGGAAACCTTTCAGTTACCCTAATACAGTAAAGTCTAGTGGATCATGGCCTTGAGAATTCGTGACATATTTCCAGTGTTTCAAGTTGATCTATAATCCCTTGATAAAAATGTTTACTACTTAAGAGATTTTGTTATAAATCGGCATCAGTTTTTGAAATGATTAAAATGTGGATTTTCAGTCCTAAAGGGGGATAAATGTTTTTTTTGAATAGTGGATCTGGACTGAGACGTGAGTCCTTCCACACTTATATTGTAGGCTTAAAAGTTGCCTAGGGATCCCATTAATGTTTTAGAACCCAGCGAGGTTCGGGATTACTTCGCGGCTGATCACCGGCTGTAATCCGTAGCATTATAAAATGATTTTGATTAAGATATGATTTTGAAAATGTTTTGATACAAGCAGATGATGCCATCACCCAAAGTTTTATCTCTTGTTATTATTGGTTATGTCTTCACATTATCGTTCTTTAATATATATCTCAATTTATGTTTTGTATCGTATTGTCTAGCACTTGTTGAGCATTTGGCTCACTCCTTGCTTTACCATGATATTACAGCTAGCAGCTATGGTTAGATTCAAGCAGACAGCACGTAAGACCTGTGACGCTGATGCGTATGTCCGAGCTCAGGTAGAATAAGAGATAGTTTTGTGTGAAGACTCGATATTGAAATCAGTTGTAATACATGGTAGTGTTGGGCTGTTCCAAACCCTAAACTATAAGATCTTGGATTCGGTTATGTTTACTTTCTTCTAAATATTGTAATAGTTATATTTATTTTGTTTGTTAAGTTGGGGGTGTGACGGGTTTTGGTATCAGAGCTACGGTTTAGAGTCCCTGGACAGCCCAAATAGGTTCTAGGATATATGTATAGGTTATAGATAATATGCGAGAGAGTAGGTTAAGTAAATTTATTATTAATACTCCACTTATTGGTTTGTCAGCAAAGGGCGCATTCCTCGACACCCTCTGGGTCGGACGATACTATTGCTTTCTCCGTGTATGCTGAGTTGAGGCGCGAGTTTGACATGCTTCAGGGCAAGTACGACCGACTGATAGACCGACTGAAGAACGTGTACCCGGACAGCCGAAACTATGAAGGGGAGCCCAATGAGCAGATGACTGCGAGACTTGAGACTTTGGTTCAGTACGTCAACACTAAGCTTGAGGAGATGCCATCACACCGAGACCGCACCAGCCAGTATGTCATCCAGATGGTGGCAGATAAGCTCCAGAGTATTGTGAAGACACTTTGAGAGGAGAAGACTACCAAGCCCCGTTCTGATGGAGTGGAGCCTTAGTTCTTTCCATTATTTACCTTTTCATGTTGTTGTACTATCAGACTTCGTAGAATTCCCAGTTGTTTCCTTTAAATAAGCATGTTGTTCCTAGAATCAAACTTTGTCCTAATCCTATGTATTGTGACCTTTAAATTTCAAATATTATGCACTATCGTTCCATTTGCTCTCAACTGCTATTTTACGCCTTCATATGTATCACCATATCTGTTTAATTTGAAACTTGACCTCATATGTAAATAAGAATGTCATGCGATACCCTCGAATTATTTCATCATTCATATCTATTTTGACATAACTCTTATTTCAGGATCATGCCTCCCAAAAAGAAGAACCCAACAACCACATCTACCACAAACCCAAATATTCTTCGATTATTGGAAACTTTGCAACAGCAAACCAATGCTGTAGCTCAACAAAAACTAACTCTTCAACAACGAATTGAAAACCAAGATAACCGTGAACCACACCAACCACCCGAGCCACCAGTACCACCTCGACAAATTGTCACTTTCAAGGATTTTCAGAATGTGAATCCACCTGCATTTCATAATACCACTGATCCAGTAATAGCTAACACATGGATTAAGGAAATAGAAAGAGCTTTTGAGTTGGTACAGTTAGGAGATGATCAGAAGACGCCATATGCTACTTACTTCTTGAAGGGCGAAGTCATCTATCGGTGGGAATCAGTAAAAGCTATGGAAGCAACTCAGCAAGTTTCTTGGGAGAGATTTAAGAAATTATTTCTGGAAAAGTATTACCCTAAGTACATGCATAATCAGATGGAGCTTAAATTTCTTGAGTTGAAGCAAGGGAACATGACTGTACTGGAGTATGAGAACAAGTTCACTGAGTTATCAAGGTTTGTGACAAAGTATACCATCACTGAGGAGGAAAAAGCGAAGAAATTTCAGCAAGGATTGAAGCCTTGGATCAGAGATAGAGTGGCTATGTTTGAGCTTGAAACCTATGCGGGAGTAGTACAGAAAGCTGCTCTGATAACAAGAAAAGAAAGGTTCCATATTATGGAGAGAAGTCTGAAGCCGCAAATTCACAAGATCGGAATGTTAAGAGGATTGGATTTCATAAGGATGGAAATTTTCACAAGAAGGGAAATTTGGGCAAAAGATAAGAATCGAAGGGGAACGACCACAAGCCAAGGGCAAGTTGGAGAAAATAGGTTCCAGAGATCGGAATGCAAGCACTGTGGAAGAAGACACCCCGGAATGTGTAATAAGCTGAGCATGACCTGCTATAGGTGCGACCAGAAGGGACGTATAAGGATTTAAAAGAAAGTTATTATTGGATTTTTAACGCATCGGGGTCATGGCAAAACACTTTTACACATACAAAATCCAAATAAAAGCATATAAATCGTGAATAAAAATTCGAGGGATCGAATCTAAACTTTAAAAATAATTCGGAGACAACGATCAGAGATCCTTAGCAGTTGCTCCTCAAGTGTGAAGCACTCCACCGGTATCCACCAAGAAAACGATGTTAAGGAGGAGGAAGTAGGTGGAGAGAATTGGGTTTTCCAAACTTTTTGGGTTTTCGGGTTCGATGGGGTTAGAATAAAATAGGGTCTATAATAGTGTATTTATAGGCAAAATTTTTAGCTGAAATTTTCCCATAAATAATATTATTATTATCCCATTTATTATTCTCATTAATAATTAAAACACCTTTTAATTATTAATCCTTTTTCTAAACACTTTAGAAATAATTCTCTCTCTTGATTTAATTTCCAAAAATTAAATCCTTAATTAATAATATTAAGAACTTTTCTTAATTAATTTATAATCAATTAAATCTCATTTAATCAATTATTAAATTTTCCAATTAATTATTTATTTCACAAATAAATAATTATTTAGCCATTATTAATTAATTCCTCCACCATTAAATCATTCTCTTTTTATGGTGTGACCCTGTAGGTTCAATATTAAGCCGGTAGTAGAAATAATAATAATAAAACTATTTTATCATTATTTATATAAATTCTCTAATTTATTAAATATGATTAATTAATTAATCACATTTATTCTACATCGTGAGGGATACTTCTCAGCATATCGCGACTATCCGGATAATATGAATTCACTGCTTAGAATATCAAGAACCTATTCAGTGAATAGTTACCGTACAATAAACTCCTTCTACCCTACAATGTCCCGATTAAATACAAGGCATGGATCTCGTGTCAAGCCTATCTAATTCAATCACTTGCTTACCATTTACTATGCGTAGTTCTATGCAAATTAGAAACTCCTTTCTAATTTCATTCACTCTGGCCAGAGATTCCTGAACTGGCATAAGTGGATCAGCCTTGAACATTCGCTTCCTTCACTGGAAGGGGTAGATCCTTTATTGATCATACACTATCTTCGTGTACAAATTTCTATACCCAGAAGAGCCCTAATAATTGTCCCTGGAGACTAAGAACTAAACCAAAGCATAGTTCAGTGTACACAAGATGACTATGATGACCTCAAGTCTAAGGATACTTGTACAACTATCACTATATGAACAACTACTGACACGTGAGTGAACTCCATCAGTTGTTCAGCTGTGCGAGTCATGTTCAGTGAACTTATTCTATAATAAGCACCTACATACTAGCTATAGTGTCACCACACAAATGTCTATGAGAACAGACATCCTTCATAATGAAGCAAGCATAGTATGTACCGATCTTTGCGGATCATTAATTACCAGTTAGTAATCCTATGACCACGAACTATTTAAGTTTAGAGTTATCATCTTTTTAGGTCTCACTATTATGATCTCATCATAATCCATAAAAAACTTTACTCTAAACTATGGTATATCTTATTTAAACACTTAAATAGATAAAGCCCGTAATAAAAACAAAACAAGTCTTTTATTAATATCAATGAAATCAAAACAGATTACATAAAAGTTATTCCTAAATCCTTATACATGATTGGACTTAGGACATATCCCTTTCAATCTCCCACTTGTACTAAAGCCAATCACTCTGGTATCTAATACCCATCTTGTCTTTATGACGATCAAAGTGACTTTCATAAAGTAGCTTTGTGAGTGGGTCTGCTATATTGTTATGTGTATCAACTCTAATTCAATACAATACAAGAAATGTTACCGCGCTCCCACTAACCCTTTTGTAGACCCATGGTTCATCTTTGTTTTTTTTGATAAAATCAAACTCTTTGATTGTCTCATCAAAATGAATGTTCCATCTTTTGAGAAGCCTGCTTTAAACCACATTTGGTTCGCAGTAGCTTACACACTAGGTTTTCATTTCCCTTGGAAAGAAAACCATCTGGCCATCTGCCAGATTTCATAGTCGTAGTAAGCAGCAATCGCAAGCAAAATCCGAACTGATTTTAACAGGGCTACAGGTAAAAGGTTTCATCAAAGTCAATCCATTGCCTTTGTTTGAATCCTTTTGCCACAAGCCTGGCCTTATAGGTCTCCACCTGGCCATCTGCTATAATCTATCTTTTATATACCGTATACATAGATTCCATTCTGGATTTCATGGCACTATGCCATTTCTCTGAGTCAACACTACTCATAGCCTCATTATAGGTCACAGGGTCGTCATCATCAATGATCGACAACTCATTGTCATTCTCAATGACAAGGCCATAATACCTCTCAAGTTGGCGAGACACTCTCCCTGATCTATGAATGGGCTGTTCCACAAAAGGTTGTTCAGTCAGAACAGGTGTTTCCACTTGATCCGTAGTAGTTTGTGCTTCTTGAACTTCATCAAGTTCAATTTTGCTCCCACTGTTTCCTTCAAGGATAAACTTCTTTTCCAAGAAGGTAGCATGTCTGGAGACAAACACCTGATGATCGGTGCAAAAGTAATACCCTAAAGTCTCTTTAGGATATCCCATAAAACTACATTTTCTGGATCGATATTCCAGCTTATCTGGGTCAACTTACTTGACATAAGCTGGACATCCCCAAATCTTAACGTGTTTAAGACTCAGTTTCCTTTCTTTCCATATCTCATACGAAGTTTGAGGAACAGATTTTGGAAGGCACCTTATTCAGTAAATATGCTGAGGTTTCCAATGCATAACCCCATAGGAATACTGGAAGATTTGCGTAGCTCATCATGGACCGAACTATGTCTAACAAAGTTCGATTTCTTCTTTCAGATACCAATCTGGAGGAGTCCACTGGGAGACTATACCATTTACTTTGAGATAATCCAGAAACTCTCCATTCAAGTATTCACCATCTCGATCTAATCGAAGAATTATAATACTATGTTTGGTTGTTTCTCCACTTCATACTTATACTCTTTGAACTTTTCAAAGGCTTCAGACTTGTGTTTCATCAAACACATATCCGAATCTAGATTTATCATCTATGAAAGTAATGATGTATGAAAATCCACCCATGGCTTGCGTAGACATTGGTCCACATGCATCTGTGTGTACCATTCATAGCAAATTTGCAGTCCTCTCTCCATGTCTACTAAATGGAGACTGCAATGCCACTATAAAGTGAGATTTTCATCATCCCTTTTCTTTTATTAGTTTGTTCAATCTGAAATAAATTATGTCACATACATACAGACCATTATTTAAAGCACCACGTCCATAAAGAATATTATCTCTAAGAATAGAACATTCATTATTCTCAATAATAAATGAAAATCCAGCGAAGTCTAACATGGGAATAATATTCCTCACAATCGAGGGAACAAAATAACAATTATTTCAAACAATAGTCTTGCCCGTAGGCCTATGTAAATGAAATGATTCTACATCTTCAGCAGCAACTCTTGCTCCATTTCCATCAGTAGAATCACCTCCTCTTCCTTAAGAGTCATACTTCTCCTTGGTCCCTGCAACAAATTACAGATTTGAGAACCACAGGCGGTATCTAATACCCAAGTAGAAATTTGATTTAATGACATATTCATTTCTATCATGAACATACCTGAATCATAAGCGGTAGTCTCACTACCCTTCTTCTTCTTCAATTCTGCAAGGTAAACCTTGCAGTTCCTCTTCCAGTGCCCCACCTTGTTACAGTTAAAGCAAACAACTTTGCTTTTGGGGTCTTCAGCTTTTGGTGGAACCGGCGTTTTCTCACCTACTTTCTTCTTCTTGGAAGGGTTCCTCTTCCTTTTCTTAGGATTGAAACCTTCACCAATTAGAAGAACAGAACTCTTCTTAGGGGGAAAATTCGATTCCGCAGTCTTCAACATGTTGTGGAGTTCAGGCAGGCTGACATCCAACTTATTCATGTGAAAGTTCACAACAAACTGCGAGAACGAACTCGGAAGCGATTGCAAGACCAGGTCTTGGCTCAGCTCCCCATCCATGACAAAACTAAGTTGTCCAAGACGTTCAATCAAATTGATCATCTTAAGTACATGGTCATTCACAGATGATCCCTCAGACATCCTACAACCGAACAGCTCCTTCGATATCTCATATCGAGCGGTCCTCCCCGCCATATCATACAACTCTTGTAGATGCATTAGGATAGTGTGAGCATCCATATGCTCATGTTGCTTCTGTAGCTCAATGTTCATGGAAGCTAGCATGATGCATTGAGCAACATTTGCATCATCTATCCACTTACGATACATAACATGTTCATCATTATGTGCATCACTAGCAGGTTCAGTAGGCTTAGGTGAGTCAATCACGTATTCCAGCTTCTCAATCCTGAGAACAATTCTCAAGTTTCGAAGCCAGTCAGCATAATTAGGACCAGTCAATTTGTGAGCATCTAGTATGCTCCTGAGTGATAGTGCAGAAGACATAATGTATATTGTAAATCTGTAAATGATAAACACATAACAACACTTAGCAAATATTCGATTTCATTTTAAAACACTATATGAATCGGGTCTTTATTCATAAGTGGCTCCCACTAGTTTTCCTAATTTATTCAACCCCCTACGTGAAAAATTAAGCATTCATAATGCTAGTGGGAATAGGGATCCTACATTCCATTACACGACCTCGGCTGTAGCACGAACCGCCATGTAATGTTCAATAGGCAGACAACTCTTGTCAATTACATCTCATGTTATTCCCTAATCAAACTTTAGCCTCTTGAATAATTGAGTCTCGGCTGTAGCACGACAAACTCAATATTCTAAGTCAAGTCTAACCCAACATTCCGTACAGTTGAATCAGTCCCCAAAGGCCCACGGCTGTAGCACGTACCGACCTTTAGATTCTTATTCAATGTACACATCTCTATATAATAGACAAGTATTTCTTATTTCGAAATCAAAGCCCTCGGCTGTAGCACGAACCGACAATGATTCAAAAATAAGAACTACTTTTCTATCATGTTGGAAGGCTATGACCGACACAAGCCCGTTGTGTCATTGGCCAATTACAACTTGATATTATTTAATTTTAGAGGGATTATATTACATTACAATCATAATCATATTATAAAGAGATTCTTCCTTTTAAATTAAATATTTCAAATCAATAATCAATAATCAGATGATTCCCAGATCGGGTGGAGCATTGTCAAGAGGCGTCACTTAATAACCCTTTCTTACAGATAGAAATCTGTTGTTGACAGAATCATCCTTTCTCTCATATCAAAAATTCATATTCAATTACGTGTTTCATAAACACAAGAATCTCATGATTGTATTCATAATATTATTATTAAGGTTATGAAACAATTTCACTATACTAGGTTGTCTAACAAGCGCCTTATATTTATTTAAGTTCACCTAAATCTATCATCGCATGATAAACTAAGCATATATCACATATATAAACATGAATAAACATCAAGGTAGGCATGCTACATCATCTAGCATATTGGTCTAAGCATTATACATCTCTATGTATCACATGAAGCATTTAAAAGCAGTTAAAACAGTTAAAAACAGCTTTAAAACACTTCATGGAAATATAAACAGTTCAAAACTTTTATATAAACTAAAATTGGTCACTCCATTAGATCCGTCTCGGAAAAACGAATCCAACGGTATATTGCACGCCTAAAATGGAGTTACGAAACTCCCAGAAAATCAATTTTAAAATCAACAGAAGGGATGTAACGCATTACAGGAACGCGTTACAGGATCTGTAACGCATTCCGGTGATGCGTTACACCCCTTTTCAGCCATTAAAGGGTGTAACGCATTCCGTGAATGCGCCAAAGGTGTGTAACGCATTCCCGGAATGCGTTTCACCCATATTTTTTTTTTGTTTTTTCAGCAGCCGACAGCTTTCTTCCTCGGTTTGCGCGCCTGACAGTCACCACAGTACAGCCGCCTCACATGTCTGTTCTCTATCTGCCTCCTTTTCCGTGCAGCAACAAACAACACAGTATATACAGACATATATATATATACTATATATACATATATTTATACTTATTTAATTACGAATATAATTGCAAGAACTTCAAAAATTCATAATAAAAGATCTATACATCCTAAAATTATGAAAAAAATACCCAGGCGATCTACAACACTTGTAGAACCCAGATAAACATTCAAAATTATTCTGAGAAACGATTTCTCATCAGACAAAATTAATCCATGATATAACTAGTAAAAATCATAATTAATTCATACAAGCACATAAAATTCTGAAATTTTTACCATAGATCTATATGCATACAACCTATGCTCTGATACCAATATTGGATTTTTAACGCAGCGAGGTCATGGAAAAACACTTTTACACATACAAAATCCAAATAAAAGCATATAAATCGTGAATAAAAATTCGAGGGATCGAATCTAACCTTTAAAAATAATTCGGAGACAACGATCAGAGATCCTTAGCAGTTGCTCCTCAAGTGTGAAGCACTCCACCGGTATCCACCAAGAAAACGATGTTAAGGAGGAGGAAGGAGGTGGAGAGAATTGGGTTTTCCAAACTTTTTGGGTTTTCGGGTTCGATGGGGTTAGAATAAAATAGGGTCTATAATAGTGTATTTATAGGCAAAATTTTCAGCTGAAATTTTCCCATAAATAATATTATTATTATCCCATTTATTATTCTCATTAATAATTAAAACACCTTTTAATTATTAATCCTTTTTCTAAACACTTTAGAAATAATTCTCTCTCTTGATTTAATTTCCAAAAATTAAATCCTTAATTAATAATATTAAGAACTTTTCTTAATTAATTTATAATCAATTAAATCTCATTTAATCAATTATTAAATTTGCCAATTAATTATTTATTTCACAAATAAATAATTATTTAGCCATTATTAATTAATTCCTCCACCATTAAATCATTCTCTTTTTATGGTGTGACCCTGTAGGTTCAATATTAAGACGGTAGTAGAAATAAATAATAATAAAACTATTTTATCATTATTTATATAAATTCTCTAATTTATTAAATATGATTAATTAATTAATCACATTTATTCTACATCGTGAGGGATACTTCTCAGCATATCGCGACTATCCGGATAATATGAATTCACTGCTTAGAATATCAGGAACCTATTCAGTGAATAGTTACCGTACAATAAACTTCTTCTACCCTACAATGTCCTGATTAAATACAAGGCATGGATCTCGTGTCAAGCCTATCTAATTCAATCACTTGCTTACCATTTAATATGCGTAGTTCTATGCAAATTAGAAACTCCTTTCTAACTTCATTTACTCTGGCCAGAGATTCCTGAACTAGCATAAGTGGATCAGCCTTGAACATTCGCTTCCTTCACTGGAAGGGGTAGATCCTTTATTGATCATACACTATCGTCGTGTACAAATTCCTATACCCAGAAGAGCCCTAATAATTGTCCCTGGAGACTAAGAACTAAACCAAAGCATAGTTCAGTGTACACAAGATGACTATGATGACGTCAAGTCTAAGGATACTTGTACAACTATCACTATGTGAACAACTGCTGACACGTGAGTGAACTCCATCAGTTGTTCAGCTGTGCGAGTCATGTTCAGTGAACTTATTCTATAATAAGCACCTACATACTAGCTATAGTATCACCACACAAATGTCTATGAGAACAGACATCCTTCATAATGAAGTAAGCATAGTATGTACCGATCTTTGCGGATCATTAATTACCAGTTAGTAATCCTATGACCAGGAACTATTTAAGTTTAGAGTTATCATCTTTTTAGGTCTCACTATTATGATCTCATCATAATCCATAAAAAGCTTTACTCTAAACTATGGTATATCTTATTTAATCACTTAAATAGATAAAGCCCGTAATAAAAACAAAACAAGTCTTTTATTAATATCAATGAAATCAAAACAGATTACATAAAAGTTATTCCTAAATCCTTATACATGATTGGACTTAGGACATATTCCTTTCAGTTATTAGTGGTCGAACATGAAAGAGGAAATCATGGAATGGATAAGTAAATGTTATAAATATCAAAGAGTGAAGGCGGAACACCAGCGTCCGAGTGGATTGCTTCAACCACTGGATATACCCGAATGGAAATGGGAGCATATAGCGATGGATTTTATGGTAGGAATGCCAAAGACTAAGTCGAATCATGATGCGATTTGGGTAATAGTCGATCGACTGAAAAAATCAGTGCATTTTTTTCCTATTAACGAAAGATTTTCATTGGAAAAGTTGGTCAAGCTGTACTTGGATGAAATCGTAATGCGTAATGTAGTACCAGTGACTATCATGTCTAATAGAGATCCGAGATTTAACTCGATATTTTGGTAAAAATTTCATGATCATTTGGGAATGAAGTTGAAAATGAGCACTGCATATCATCCGCAGACTGACGGACAAAGCGAAAGGACTATTCAAACGATCGAGGATATGCTGAGAACTCGTGCATTGGATTTCAAAGGAAATTGGGACGATCATTTACCATTGATTGAGTTTTCCTACAACACTAGTTATCACGCGAGTATCGGAATGCCGCCCTATGAAGCGTTGTATAGAAGAAAATTTAGATCCCCTTCCTATTGAGATGAAGTTGGTGAGCGCTAGCTGTTGGGCCCATAATTAGTGTTAGTCCCTTAATAATGTAACAAGATTACAGAAGGGGGGTTGAATGAAATTCTTGAAACTTTTTCTTGAATAAAAATGTTCAAACTCAAATATATATAAGTGTGAATTGATTAGCAGAATGCGGAATAGTTACTTGAAATGAATTAAAACACAAGTAATTAAAAAACAAGAGTCTTTAAAAACTTTCTGGTGGATTTGAATGATTCCACCAGAGATATATAATATATATCGAGAGAACTCTGTGTGCAAAAAGCTCACAGCTGCTTACAAAATGATAACAACTAAGAATGAGAGAAATGCTAAGAATATAGCTTACAAATGTTTCTCTCTTGGTTGCTTGGTTCTTTAGTTACTATTCTATTGTTGCTTCTTGGTTTATATATCACCAAGATTACAAAGTAATAAGACAGGATAATAAAACAAAAACTATCAAGTCTAATACAATGCTACTTCATTACTCTATTCCAGCATCTTTCAATATCTTCATAATAGCATGGAAATGGTAATCCTTCTTTGTTCTCGAAAACCTAGTTGAATAGGCTACCACATTCCATTTGCATACACTCGACGCATGTGACTGTGTTGTCACTGTCAACAGATATTTAAATTCTTTATCCGTTGGGTTTATGATCATCCGTCGAGTTAATGATCATCCGTCGGGTTGTTGATCATCTGTCGAATTCATTGTTGTTTATCCGTCGGGTAGCAATCAGGCACTAGACTTCATTTCGTCTATGCAGAATTACAAGATATCATCTATGTACAATTAATCAACCTATTCTGCATATCTAGTTAAAGTCAAAATGACTTAAGTACTATAACAGATTCTAAACAATGTGTACGCAAAAATGTGCTACAGACTTATTATTACATAAACTACTCACTCGATGGATAATAAGTCATCATCCGTCGGGACTAAAATGAGTTATCCGTCGGGACTATAATCCTTATCCGTCGAGTGTTACATTTTCACTAAGTAAAATCTACCAAGGTGTTTTGTTCATGAAATCATCAAGTACACAACATATACACAACAATCTCCCCCAATTTATGTCTACTGAAATTGTAGCCAAAAATTAAGAGATACTTGATGATAACAAAACACCCTAAAAATAAAACTTTAAAAGAAAATAGATAATACAGAAAAGTGCTTCAATTAACAAAATGTATAAAGTTTTGCTCACAGTCATTTTCAAGATGCTCATCTAGCCTGAGCAGATTTATCTAGTTCCTTGAAGGTCTGGATCTCTTTCCAAGCTTTCTGTTATTTTCTTCAATCTGATTTTGGAGCTGCCTGTGGAATTCCAGTTCATCAGATTCTGAGAGATTTAGCTTTTCTTGCATTTCCAAGAGAGTCTCATTGCTAGAGATGCTCAATTGGTGTTCTAATCTGAAAAATCTTCTCACACCTTTGTCATCTATGAATTCCATCAGCCAGGAGGGTCTTAGATGCACTCTTCTCCCTGTGTAAGGGATGATTAGAGTTTTTGGGAGTGCATCTTTAGCACTAACACTCCTTAGTTCTTCAATCTTCTTCAGTACCAATCTTCTTGCAGTAACATCGAACCCAAAGTTCTTCTTGAAAGATGAATAAACCTTAATCAGTACAGCTTGGCTTTCTTGAAGGATCCTGTGAAGTGGCCACTGAATCTCCTTTCCTCCCTTGTACTTGAACACTAACCTTTCAGGTAGGTTTTTGTATGCATCAATTCCTCTCACTTCATCTAGTTCATCTAGATAGAGGCTTAGATCAGAAAATTCCTTGATGTCATACAAGTACATATAATCTCCTTTGTTGACTTTAGATTGAGCTTTGACTAGAGATTTGGATTTGAGAGGTGACAACTTCACTTTCTTGACTGCTCTTGACTTTGTTCTATTTAGCTTGTTAAGGATTGGCAGATTGAAGTCAGGAATTGGTATGTTCTCCCATTCTATTGGCTCATCCTTAGGCACAATAGGTTCACCATGAATGTTCCTGTAAGGATCCACCACCTTGATATCTTCAAATACCACAGAAGGTTTTGATGCTTGAGTTGTAGTTGGAGTGGATTCCTTGGGAAACTGATTCTCCAATCTCTTATCAACAATGTCCAGTTTCCTTTTGGTTCTTTTATCCAATTCCTTGATTCTTGGAGACTTCTTATGTTGTTCAACTTGCTTCTTTGGATCTTGAGATTCAGTGATTTCATATGGTTGAGCAGGAATTTGTTCTGATGAATTTACAGCATGTAGCTTGGCCAAGATAGCAATTTGCTCCATCTTTTGTTTAGCCTTTTTAGCATCTAGAGCAGCTTGCTTCTTTTCCTGCTTTAATATGGCCTTTTCTTCTCTCTTTGCTTCAGCAAATTGAGGGTGTCCAGCCACCACACAAATTTCTTTCCCATTCCTGAAAACTTTAGCAATTCTCTTTTTCAAAGCTGAATCAGCTGGATCTTTGTAGAAAACAATTGACCTTGACAGAAGCTTCTTTTCATCAGGCTTAGGTGTCTCATACACAGTATCCAAAGGGTTCTTCAATGATGATTTTGGATAGTTCACCCTTGGTTTTAGAATTATTTTAGCCTTTGGAGATTTGATGCAGGATGACTGTCCCCTTTCCAGATAGTCCATGGTCATCTCATTCATAGAAATTTGCTTGACTTGAGAGTGATGGATGGCTGACTTTACTGGCTCCTTGACTAGACCAAACTTATTTTGTATATCCTCATCAATCTTCTCCCAGTTGATTGGCTTCAACTGGTTCATTTCAGCTGCTCTAATATTGGCTGCTGCTGCATTTATCAGATCTATACTGACTGTAACTGGTGGTTTTGAGATAGTAATTGAAGGCACAATTACTTTATTGATTTGAATTTGAAACTTCTCCCCCTCACTTGGTCCTTTCTCCCCCTTTTTGTTATCATCAAGTTGAGTAGAGGAGGGGTTTTGAGCAGCCACCAATTTTTGAAGTAAATCTGTCTATTGGGCTTGATGAAGATGGATGGCTGTTAAAGATGCTTCCATGGCTGACATTCTTGTATCCAAGGCATCTATCTTGGTTGCAAGGTCAGAATTTTTCCTTAATTGCCTCTTGATGTCAAGCATTGTAGCTTTTGGAAGCTTAGAGTCCATTTTGTCTGAAATGGCCTTCTTCATCTCCTCAATATCACCCTTGATGGTGTTTACATCCCTAGCATGTTGGAAGCCTTGAATTTGTTGAAGTTGCAGAGAGGCTAGATGTGCCTGAAGGAGCTTCTTGGTGCTGGCATTTGAAGTGGTTTGAAGAGCAGTATTTGTCTGATTGATTAGTTGGATCAGGGTTGTCTTGAAGTAGTGCTCATCACAGTGCTTTGAAAATGCCCATGATGGCATACCTGATCTTGAACTGGAACCGACTTCTCCCCCTATGTCCATTGCTTCAACTTCACTATCCCCACTTTCATCACCAAAGAAATCAGCTGAGCCACCAGTCTCATAATCCACATCACCAGCTGTAGAGGGCAAAGCTGTGATGGCATCCTTAGCTCTTATCATAGACTGTGTGGTATGCACCAAATTGAGCATCCTTTCTGCATTGTCATTGCCCTGTTCAGCTAGAAGTTGATAAGCTGGAATAGGGTGAGTAAATGCCTCAGCATCAAGGGAGGTGGAATCTATAACAGCTTTAGATTGCTGAGATAGTTCCTCCCTGTCTGCATCCTGGACATTCATTGACTCACTAGCAATGACATCCATCCTTATATCTCCAGAGTAATAACCCCAATTTTTTTTGAAATTTTCGGAAACCCTTATGAATAGCGTTTTGCTGATTATGCTGAATAAGAAAACTTTTCATGCCACACTATGTAGGGGTTCTTTTGTTGATCTTCTGGGATATTATTTGTACTCTATGTGGTATATAAGTGTATGTAAAGATCGTCAGAATCCAAATCCGAACACTTTGATTTTTCCCGAAAATCTACCAGATACAGAAAGAATTGAGTATAAGGTAACAGAATAAAAAGGATTTAAATTCAAGGATTATAAGAGAGGATCATGAAAGGAATATAATGTATTGAGAAAGGTGAAGGAAACCTAAGTAATAAGATCCCGGGTATGATCCCTCAAACGATAAACGAAAACGAAAGTTAAGCGAACCGCATAACAGATCAGCGGTCATTAGCCAAGTAATTAGGAGTTAATCAAGGGGTTAGTGGATGATGATGTCATCACACCAACAAGAGGAAGACAAGTGTAACAAGGTGACATCACATGATGACCTAAGCATGACATAAGGGAAGGAGGTGTGGTTGATTAATAACCACACAATTTTTCATGGGTAAAAAGGTAATTAATCAAAAACAAAAGCTAGCAACCAAGCAAACAAATCAAAAAAACACAAAACACTTCCATTTTCAAGAAGAGCTCTCGGCTTTTCTTCTTTTTCAAAGAAGAAAATTCCAAAATTCAAGATCCAAGCCTTGTTAATTAGTGAGGTAATTATCTAAGGTTCCTTGTACATAGATATGGATATCCTATAAGTTTAAGCTTCTAATTCGTTCACAATCTCTTCCAATAAATCAAGGAAGAAGATGGTGAATAGTAACTTTCAAGAAATAACTTTGGTTTTCTTGATTTTTATGAAAGTTTAAGGTAGCTTAAGCATAGATCAAGGCTTCCATGGGCATTCCAAGGATCTTTCATTGATTAAAAGCTTCAAGGAAGGTATAACTCTAAATTATCTTAGCATTAAGTTGTTTGGTATAAATGATTATGATGATGGAATGATAGATTAAGTGTAGTAGTTGTTTTGTCATGTTGAGATCTTAGTTGTTATGTGTTTTTGTTGATTTTGGGAGTTAAGAGTAGCACTTGTTGTTCTTGATGATTCATGGTATGATTTGGGCTTGGTTTAAATGGTTTAAAGTTGTTGATGAGTGATATTGTCATATGGTTGTATTGGGATTGATTGGTGATGGTTTGGTGTTGAATTGGTTTGGTAAAATTTTTGGAAATCGCGTAAACATAGCCGTCGTAATGCCCGATTACCGTAGACTGTTTTTGTTCTTAACATCAGAACCCTTGAACTCACTGTTAGGTTTTGACCATTTCCATGTTTAGATAGTTCATGTTACGAGTTTCGTTTTGATATGTGATATGCTTGTATCCGATGTACGGTTTAGGAGAAACGACCCTTTTAAGTAACGGCGTTTCGTGACCGAACCATTACCCCTCGCCTTACTTTGAAACCTTGGTTAAGGACCTTAAATGACTAATTAGGGTATGAAACATTTATGTAAAGTGGATTTTGCAGTTGGTAAGGTACTTGCGAAAGAATCGCCTTAAAACCCTTAATGGTTAATTGATTAAAAATGGTGGAGCCGAGGGTACTCGAGCGACTTAAGTGAATCGTTAAGCGCGACAGCGAATGTTAGGACTCTAAATGGTTAAGGTCTAGTTTCTTAAGCGACAGGGGTTTAATTCCGACTTATGTTGTTGTTCATAGGTTATCGGACCCACTCTAAGCTTAAGTCTATCTGGGAGCACTCAGGAAAGTTTTCAACCTGTTATACTGTTGTTGTGATGTATACATATGTATATGCATTATCTTGTGATAGATGCATGATGGTTAATTAGCAAATTCTTGCGATATATTGTAGCATGTGATATGGTATATATGCATGCCTGTTCCGTATTCTTGATACATATATCTGTTGATTCAGTTGATAATACTTATGCTAGAGATAAGCGGTAATTTGCATATACCCTTAGTATTGGGGACCCAAAGGTGAATTTTTTCTAAAACCGGGAGTCGATGCTCCCGAGTATAATATATTATATATATTTATATATATATATGAATAGTTTTTAAAACTATGAATCAAATAAGATTTATTCGATAACCTTATTTTATTATTGAATATTATTTTGAATATTCATTCGAGGGCTTATGATCCCGTTTATTTTATTATTGAATATTATATTGAATATTCATTCGAGGGCTTATGACTCCGTTTATTTTATTAATGAATATTATTATTTGAATATTCATTCGAGGACTTATGACTCCGATTAACTACTAATTATTATTCTTTATTTTATTAAGGAATAATGTGTCGATAATCAAACTCACTTTTGATTATTCAAATAAAGATAGTACTTTCGTATAAGTATATCTTTGGTTATTTAATATTCATTGCAAGTATAAGTTTTAAAACTTCTACTTCAATTATTTTTATAAAGATTATTCTTTATGAGGATATTATTTAAATAATAATATTCAGATATTTCCTAATATATCGGGACTGATTTATTTTAGTAAATCAGCATCACTCCAAACATTCCTAAAAATGTTTTGCGAGTCTTCAAAATGATTTTAAAAGTTAGAGCGGATCCCAAAACTCATTTTATATTTAAGATCTTCCTTTCAAAGGGGATTTAAATATTCGCTCAAAACCTGAGGGATCCGGCTCTGTGGTGTGTTTTATATTCGCAACGAGGTTGCTATTTTGATAAAAGAGTTTTTGATTACTTACCCAATACTTGGGAAGTAAAATTCTTGGAACAAGTTAATCCATTAACAGGCATCGCCTGGGAAATATCGGTGAATTTTCCTTTCCAACTAGATACGACTTCTTGGTGGAGCTGTATCAACAAGTTTCTACTTGGGGAAAGGGGGGACGAGCTTTACGTTTCAGAGTCATGGATTTCATCTGAACTAGGAGTGGCGTAAGTGGTCGAGTGCCGCCGGCCCAGCCTTATTATATTGGCCCAAATGGCCTGGAAGTTCCGCAAGACGGTACATTCCTTAGGAGTCCAGTGTTCGGTTGACAAGTAAATTCGACAGGTTCTCCTCTATATGTAGAAAATGGTGGGGTTGTACTACTACGACTGATCATCGTAAGTGGTCTTCCTGGCGCGGTAAACTCCCGTAATGAGTTCATCATCCAATTGGATATTTCTGCAACACTACCCAGAGCACTTCGATAGAAAGTCTACGGTTGGGCGATTATTGAGTGTTGGCAGGGTCAAGTTTTCAAAATGATGTTTGCATCAAATGAAGTATCTCGTAACTTCATTTTATTTTGATGATATTTTAAAGATTGATTCTATACAAGTTTTATCTAGTAGCTTAATCTATGGGATGACCTATTTATACATTGAACGGTGGTAGTTCAAGTAGTATTCGGAAATGATATAAGTATATTGAAGTATCTTGTAACTTCATCTTTTAAACTTATATCTAGTAAATGATTATCTTGTGCATGTCAAAGATTTTCAGAAAAATGTTGAGACAAGGTTAGATATATGAGATCACCTTGCAACGATATTTTTATACAGTTATAAACTGGAACTCTGTGTATATTATACATGTCAGAGGATTTCAAAGATTGTGAAAAGTATATGTATATATATACTGAATATTTTGCGACTTGGTCGCGTTAAGATATCAGCTTGGTTCATTTCTTCTTGACCAAGACTTTCATGAGTACTATGAGAATGCTCATATATTGTTAATTATTATACATATTATTTCGGTGGGCTTGTTGCTCACCCTTGCTTTCTTCTTTCATCACACAACATCAGATAGACAAGATGAACAGGACCAAGCTCCTAATTCGCGAGTGGATAGGAAACGTTCCGCAGTTTCCTATAGGCGTTGATGTCGCTGTAGCTGAGGTAGGAACTACCAATAGGCTAGGCTTTCAACTTTTGATGTACCAGACTTATGTATCTTTATCAATTGTAATAATGGCAAAGAAATGTAAATTTATTAAGAAACCCTTTTAAGGTGTAATGGCATATAATTTTGGAATAAAATGACTCGTGTTATTTTTGGATATTCATCTTTGAGACTATAACTTGTGGTGTGTGTGTTTATTGTGGGGTCACAGTACAGAGTAGTTGATTGTTTATTAAGATTGGGTGTTATTAAGGGAAATGGAACTCGTGACAACCCGGATCCCCGACCCCGGATTTGGGGGTGTTACAGAAATGGTATCAGAGCTAAGCGTTATAAACCTCAGAGATGATGTGACATTAAGATAATAAGTTCACAAAGATAATAAGAACTCTTGCCAAGTTCATAGTCGGGCTACCTAACGTAGTACTGACAGTTAAAACCCTTATGGGAACCCTTATAAATATTATGATAGTAACACAGTTCGTTCTCGTATAGGGCAGCGGGGAACCGAACCCTGAGGTTCTGGAGCATCAGCATGAGGATGTTTTATTACATGTTGGAGATCAAATTTTGAATCTGATAAAGTACCCTAACGAGGGACCGGATGAGATCCATATTAAGAATGTTGCGGTTGAGGATGTTATCCCAGAAGGGATTGTTGCTAAGGAGGATCTCGTGGAGGATCCTGACGAGAGTGAAGAGAGGACCGCTGAGGAATTGATGACCGTAGTCAGGGCGACTACCAGAGCAAGAATGGCCGCGAGGGTGGCACTAGAGGATGAAGAGTTAACAAGGGCACAAAGGTTAATGAGGGCAGAAGGAGTGGGGCCTTCCATGAAACCAATTATACCAGTATCAGACCCTCTTCCCGAGGTTCCTGAAGACATCCATGAACTTCCACCAATTCCTGTTCCCTCCCCTGTATAGAGCCCAGCACCTACTGAGGAAATGCCACATTTATCTCCTGCACCATTGTCACCTGATACCGTGCTTGGTTATCCATTTGGATCTCCTGGGTCTGCACCACCTGCACCCCATGGACTGCTAGATGCAACCACTCAGGCTTCTCTTATCGTCGATTATTATATGACTTTGGGTGGCCTGTCTGAGGCCCGTAATATTAGGAGTGATCTGTTGGATCGACTTACTACACCGAGGATTGAGGGCGAGGTACTTCCGGCAGGATTAGCTTATAGCATGGAAAGGATTGAGGCTACCACCCGTGTTACAGCTAGAGGCCATCTTGAGGGTCAGATTGATCCAACTCTACTTACAACTATCTTAGACCTCATCACCGCTTTAATGGAGTAGGTTAGGGATGTTGTGCGTGCCCGCATTTCTTGATCCATAATAGTGTGCAAAGTCTGAGCAATCTGACAAGAATTTCATGCAGCACCGCTTTTGGAGGATTAGCCTAAGTTATGATTGATTAGTTTTAATGACTAGATGATTATCTATGGTAGTACTTTTGAGATAGAAGCGATCAGATGAAATGATGTAATTCTCTTTAATGTGTTCAGTTGTTGTACCCTCGAACAAATGGTTATGTATATATTCGTTAATTTCAGTTCAGATCAGTTTGTTTGTGATAAAAGTTCATATTGCTAATTGCGCTGTTAACACTTAAGAGAGTGTCATGAAGTTTATAGAACTTGAGAATTCATAAATTGCAATCATGCAAGGACTGTACGAGGGAAAGATTTAAGCAAAGTAAGTAAGACAAATATCCAGAGATTCTCAAAAAAAAAATTCCAAGCATTATGCCCCATGAGGAATAAGATTAGGGGCAAACCTTGAATGTGATAATCAGGGAGGTCGTAATTAAGATATAAGGAACCCAGAATATAATGAAGTGGAAAATGAGGATTTTAAATTAAAAGATGACCCCAATTATGGGGAATAGGAAGAAATATTTAGACTGAGAAAACAGAAGTCGAGCAAGATAGGAAGAACCAGGATGGTACTCCTATTGGGCAATCCATGGACCTGCCTAAAACAAAACTTATACTTTTACCCCTAACCACCACTTTGAGGAAACAATGTGGTGTGAAATTCTTTCAGGACCTTTAAGTCGCTAAGCTCTCAGAGTTCCAAGGAACAAGCTGACCCAGTCGAGGCAAGAGCCTGGCTAAAGGAAATATAGGAATCATTTGAGATTCTAAATGATTGACGAATCACAAAAGACTGTTTTTGTCACTTACCCTCCTAAGAGAGAGGCCACCCGCTGGTGAAAGGCCAAGGAAGGCACGGAGCAAGAGATTATAATAAACTGATTAAAGTTCAGTCAATTGTTTTCGGGAAAGTAATTCCCAAGGTTATGAAGAGACTGTAAAAGCTTTAGAGCCAGAACAAAGGCGGAGGAGTATGATGAAATACGAAGCTAAGTTGTAAAAGTTGTCAAGATTCATTCTGATGACAAGAATCCCAGAACGATGTGATGTTTGAAGTCAATGATTAGTGGGTTCATAAAATAATGATAAGAGAAAGGAAAATAAAAAGGAATTGAAGTGGAAAGGAATATAAAGGCAATAGAGTTTGAGGAATGATAAGGGAGTTGGGTATGAGGAAACCCTAAAGACTCGTAGCAATAGAAATAGAAAAGTATGTAATCGTCAGGATGAGGGTGATTCACCATGAGTTATAATTGATGGTTGAAGGCATAAGAGATACATATATTTTATTCCCTGTAAGTTGGGAGGATTCGAGGAAACCTTGAGATAGTTCGAAGGATAAATAATGAGACGTGGATAGACTAAGGAGACAAGAAAGTAAGAAATTAGGAAAATTGGATGAAGGAAGTGACCTTCAAGAATGTGAAGTGTAAGACTGATGGCTTGATACCCAGAAAGGGAGATGCCAGGTATGAGAGATATCCCAACATTGAGATGACTGTTGAAATAAACAACAAAAGTAAATACGGAATTATTAAGAAGAAGTTCACGTTGAACACGACCAATATCTTCCAGAACATCCTTGTTATCGTTACCAAATCAAGCAAAAAAGTAGATAACCGTAGTTATCTTTTGGAGGCCATATTGATTGACCTCATTTTGAATACAGATGTTATTGTGAAATTAGGCATATACTATCGAGGTGGGAAGGATTGAATAAGGCACCCTTATCAGGGATATATGACTTGATTTATCCATGAAAGGATGCATGTACCTTTTTAAAGGTGGAATTAAAGATAGAACATCGGTAACTTAAAATGAATCATAGGGGAATGCATAAAGGTTGGCATTTCACCCTTAATAGGGATAGTATGAGTTTTGACAGTATGAATTGGAAAAGATTAAGGTAATAACAACCTTTAAGTATCAGTGGAGAAATTTTTCAGAAACATATAGACAATGGTTCTAGTATTAGTATAGGGTATTTTGATATGCCCTATATCTAGGGAATACAGGGGGAACGATTCAAGGATAACCTTAGAGGTTTTACAAGGAGAAAGGTAATATTCAAAATTCTCAAGAATAGAAATTTTGATAAAGGAAATATGACGTAATAAAAATAATGCCAAGTGGGGCACATGTTAAACCATGAGAAAGTATAGATTGAACACAACAAAGGTCAAGAATGGTGAAAACAAGAAGGACCCAAGATAAGAGACGTCCTAAGTATGATCGAGAGTCATTCGTGACAATGATTAACCTCTAAAGACTGAGGCAATAACTTATGGAAAAATGGTGGTATTTTTTTTTTACTCATCAGATTTTAAGGAAGGCATTTTCACATAAGCAGTGATTGAAATGAGGTAGAAAATTTAGTTGGATGTGGTTAAAATAACATTGATTGTAAGTAAATTTTACTATCAGGAAAGGCCAAAGAGGTGGCCGACACTTTAAATGTAAGAGGATAATTATAGGCTCTTGTGCCAAAGGAATACAGTGATGATGGTTAAAGCTGTGATGGTTGTATTATGGTTTGGAAGATTGACATTCCTTCTGATGACTGTGCAATACCCAACCGTAATAGTAGTTGGTAAAGGTTTAATTCGTGTAATCGCCATGAGCGGGATATGTATCTCAGAAGGAACTATCTTGAGAATAAGCCAGGACCATATTTCAAAAAGGACTAAACAAACCTTTGAGTTAAGTCTTCTATTGAAGGCATATGATTAAGAATGGTATTAACCTGCTATCGGTGCATTGATTGAAACTCTTCTGCAATTTTATATGCTTCATGTCATGTATGTATGTCAGGATCAGGAGTGTTCTTCATGAATTATGAATGGTGATTATGTTAACTCCTTAGAAGAATTCTATACTACATGTATGGACTCCGTATGGTTAGATATTAAGATTTCATGGAAAGTGAATGACGACAGTAGGTCAGTGGTGGACTATAATAATGCAGCAATGATTCCGCGAGTAATGAGCTGATTACAACCGTGAGAGTTGTATTGGAATGGATGTTGAGATTGAGTACCACTAATCGTGTCATGTTGACGTATAAGTTATCTTTGATAGAAAAACTAGGTCGATTATTTACCTAGAGAGTCGTATTACTATACGAGGAAGGTTGCGGTGCAAGCATAGAATTCTAGTAATGATGATGTCTAGAATGAGATCCCAGATTCGATTTTCGATATCGAGGGAGTTTCAAAGGTGATCGTGTATAAGCTCGAGGAAGAGCATGGGTCCATAGAATGATGGACGGAATAGCGAAAATATTTATGCATGTGAAATACGATGCTATAATACTTGATGTTGATATAAATACATATATGTTTTGTTCTTCTATGACAAACCTCTATAGTTCAGAGGTAGGTTCCAAGCCAGATATTTTGTGGCAGTATATTTTTTTTTCATATATACAATTCTCTTCAATTCGTTCTTTTCTCTTCTTTTCATTTCATATAAGCTGAGAAGAACAACCCTTCCAGAAGGGGAGGTATTGCCGAATGACTATCTATCTGTGTGATAGAAGCCTAGTAGGATACCACATGTTGTTTAATTGCTTGTCAAGTACTAAAGGCTGGCTACCTTCTGTACTAACTATGCAATAGAACAAGTGTTCATGATCATAGTGATCTCTCAACAAATTCCTTTACTTCTATATGATGGATCAAGCTTTCGAAGATGGAAGCAGCTAAAGGAAGTAGTATCAGTACGGTGGTATTCCGATTCTAACGCGTTAGTGATACTAAGGTTGACGTGGTAATTAAAAGGTTATAGAACGCTAACGAGCAAAAGTATAACCAGTATAATATTAGTAACGGAAGGTAGTAGCGATTACGAACTGGAAAAGAATGGGTATTGAGAAGCAAAAGCTCTAATGCTAAAAGCTATAATGAGAGTTTGTGCAATAGACTTGAAAGAATTTGGAATGATTACTTAGCGTAGATTGAGTTTTCTCACGATAATAGATTGTATGTCAGGTATCGAGATGTCGTCTTATGAGATCTTTGAGGGAAGACAATGTCGATCTCCCTTATGTTAGGATGAAGTTGTAGAGCGCAAGATGCTCGGACCAGCAGTGGTCCAAAGGACCAAGAATATAATAGATATAATCAGAGGACGGCTGGGAGTAGCCCAAGATGGACATAAGAAGTATGCTGATTTGACAATGAAAGGACAAAGAGTATGAAGGAGGGAACCTTGTATTGTTAAAAGTATTCCCTTAAAAAGGAATTGATGAGGGTTGGAAAGAAAGGAAAGTTTAAGTCCACGAATTGTTGGAACCTTGGATATATTAAGACGTATTGGGAAGTTAGCATATGAGCTAGCCCTACCCCCAAACATGTAGCAAGTCATAACGTGTTTCACGTATCAATGTTAAGGAAGTGTAATTCGGATGCCAGATAAATAGGGGCATATGAGTGCATAGACATGCAACCAGACGTAACCTATATGGAGCAACCAGGAAGGGATACAGACTGAAAAAGGGACAAGTGCTTAGGAGAAGGGTTATCAAACTATTCAGAGTTTGATGGAAGAACCACAATGTGGGAAAACTTTACTTGAGAGTTAGAAAGTGCAATGCTAAGAAAGTATCCCTATTCATTTTCTATCTGATTCTGGGACGGAATCCTTTTAAGGAGGGGAGACTGTAATAACCCCAATTTTTTTTGAAATTTTTGGAAACCCTTATGAATAGTGTTTTGCTAATTATGCGGAATAAGAAAACTTTTCATGCCACGCTATATAGAGGTTCTTTTATTGATCTTCTAGAATATTATTTGTACTCTATGTGGTATATAAGTGTATGTAAAGATTGTCAGAATCCAAATCCGAACACTTTGATTTTTCCTGAAAATCTACCAGATACAGAAAGAATTGAGTATAAGGTAACAGAATAAAAAGGATTTAAATTCAAGGATTATAAGAGAGGATCATGAAAGGAATATAATGTATTGAGAAAGGTGAAGGAAACCTAAGTAATAAGATCCCGGGTATGATCCCTCAAACGATAAACGAAAATGAAAGTTAAGCGAACCGCATAACAGATCAGCGGTTATTAGCCAAGTAATTAGGAGTTAATCAAGGGGTTAGTGGATGATGATGTCATCACACCAACAAGAGGAAGACAAGTGTAACAAGGTGACATCACATGATGACCTAAGCATGACATAAGGGAAGGAGGTGTGGTTGATTAATAACCACAAAATTTTTCATGGGTAAAAAGGTAATTAATCAAAAACAAAAGCTAGCAACCAAGCAAAAAAATCATAAAAAACACAAAACACTTCCATTTTCAAGAAGAGCTCTCGGCTTTTCTTCTTTTTCAAAGAAGAAAATTCAAAAATTCAAGATCCAAGCCTTGTTAATTAGTGAGGTAATTATCTAAGGTTCCTTGTACATAGATATGGATATCCTATAAGTTTAAGCTTCTAATTCCTTCACAATCTCTTCCAATAAATCAAGGAAGAAGATGGTGAATAGTAACCTTAAAGAAATAACGTTGGTTTTCTTGATTTTTATGAAAGTTTAAGGTAGCTTAAGCATAGATCAAGGCTTACATGGGCATTCCAATGATCTTTCATTGATTAAAAGCTTCAAGGAAGGTATAACTCTAAATTATCTTAGAATTAATTTGTTTGGTATAAATGATTATGATGATGGAATGATAGATTAAGTGTAGTAGTTGTTTTGTCATGTTGAGATCTTAGTTGTTAAGTATTTTTGTTGATTTTGGGAGTTAAGAGTAGCACTAGTTGTTCTTGATGATTCATGGTATGATTTGGGTTTGGTTTAAATGGTTTAAAAATGGTTGATGAGTGATATTGTCATATGGTTGTATTGGGATTGATTGGTGATGGTTTGGTGTTGAATTGGTTTGGTAAATTTTTGGGAAATCGCGTAAACATAGCCGTCGTAATGCCCGATTTACCGTAGACTGTTTTTATTCTTAACATCAGAACCCTTGAACTCACTTTTAGGTTTTGACCATTGCCATGTTTAGATAGTTCATGTTACGAGCTTCATTTTGATATGTGGTACGCTTGAATCCGATGTACGGTTTAGGAGAAACGACCGTTTTAAGTAACGGCGTTTCGTGACCGAACCATTACCCCTCGCCTTACTTTGAAACCTTGGTTAAGGACCTTAAATGACTAATTGGGTTATGAAACATTTATGTAAAGTGGATTAGGCAGTTGTTAAGGTACTTGCGAAAGAATCGCCTTAAAACCCTTAATGGTTAATTTATTAAAAATGGTGGAGCCGAGGGTACTCGAGCGACTTAAGTGAATCGTTAAGCGCGACAGCGAACGTTAGGACTCTAAATGGTTAAGGTCTAGTTTCTTAAGCGACCGGGGTTTAATTCCGACTTATGTTGTTGTTCATAGGTTATCGGACCCACTCTAAGCTTAAGTCTATCTGGGAGCACTCAGGCAAGTTTTCTACCCGTTATACTGTTATTGTGATGTATACATATGTATATGCATTATCTTGTGATAGATGCATGATGGTTAATTAGCAAATTCTTGCGATATATTATAGCATGTGACATGGTATATATGCATGCCTGTTTCGTATTCTTGATACATATATCCGTTGATTCAGTTGATAATATCTATGCTAGAGATAAGCGGTAATTTGCATATACCCTTAGTATAGGGGACCCAAAGGTGAATTTTTTCTAAAATCGGGAGTCGATGCTCCCGAGTATAATATATTATATATATTTATATATATATGAATATTTTTTAAAACTATGAATCAAATAAGGTTTATTCGATAACCTTATTTAATTATTGAATATTATTTTGAATATTCATTCGAGGGCTTATGACCCCGTTTATTTTATTATTGAATATTATATTGAATATTCATTCGAGGGCTTATGACTCCGTTTATTTTATTAATGAATATTATTATTTGAATATTCATTCGAGGACTTATGACTCCGATTAACTACTAATTATTATTCTTTATTTTATTAAGGAATAATGTGTCGATAATCAAACTCACTTTTGATTATTCAAATAATGATAGTACTTTCGTATAAGTATATCTTTGGTTATTTAATATTCATTGCAAGTATAAGTTTTAAAACTTCTACTTCAATTATTTTTATAAAGATTATTCTTTATGAGGATATTATTTAAATAATATTCAGATATTTCCTAATATATCGAGACTGATTTATTTTAGTAAATCAGCATCACTCCAAACATTCCTAAAAATGTTTTGCGAGTCTTCAAAATGATTTTAAAAGTTAGAGCGGATCCCAAAACTCATTTTATATTTAAGATCTTCCTTTCAAAGGGGATTTAAATATTCACTCAAAACCTGAGGGATCCGGCTCTGTGGTGTGTTTTATATTCGCAACGAGGTTGCTATTTTGATAAAAGAGTTTTTGATTACTTACCCAATACTCGGGAAGTAAAATTCTTGGAACAAGTTAATCCATTAACAGGCATCGCCTGGGAAATATCGGTGAGTTTTCCTTTCCAACTAGATACGACTTCTTGGTGGAGCCGTATCAACAAGTTTCTACTCGGGGAAAGGGGGGACGAGCTTTACGTTTCAGAGTAATGGATTTCATCTGAACTAGGAGTGGCGTAAGTGGTCGAGTGGCACCGGCCCAGCCTTATTATATTGGCCCAAATGGCCTGGAATTCCGCAAGACGGTACATTCCTTAGGAGTCCAGTGTTCGGTTGACAAGTAAATCCGACAGGTTCTCCTCTACATGTAGAAAATGGTGGGGTTGTACTACTACGACTGATCATCGTAAGTGGTCTTCCTGGCGCGGTAAACTCCCGTAATAAGTTCATCATCCAATTGGATATTTCTGCAACACTACCCAGAGCACTTCGATAGAAAGGCTACGGTTGGGTGATTGTTGAGTGTTGGCAGGGTCAAGTTTTCAGAATGATGTTTGCATCAAATGAAGTATCTCGTAACTTCATTTTATTTTGATGATATTTTAAAGATTGATTCTATACAAGTTTTGTCTTGTAGCTTAATCTATGGGATGACCTATTTATACATTGAACGGTGGTAGTTCAAGTAGTATTCGGAAATGATATAAGTATATTGAAGTATCTTGTAACTTCATCTTTTAAACTTATATCTAGTAAATGATTATCTTGTGCATGTCAAAGATTTTCAGAAAAATGTTGAGACAAGGTTAGATATATGAGATCACCTTGCAACGATATTTTTATACAGTTATAAACTGGAACTCTGTGTATATTATACATGTCAGAGGATTTCAAAGATTGTGAAAAGTATATGTATATATATACTGAATATTTTGCGACTTGGTCGCGTTAAGATATCAGCTTGGTTCATTTCTTCTTGACCAAGACTTTCATGAGTACTATGAGAATGCTCATATATTGTTAATTATTATACATATTATTTCGGTGGGCTTGTTGCTCACCCTTGCTTTCTTCTTTCATCACACAACATCAGATAGACAAGATGAACAGGACCAAGCTCCTAATTCGCGAGTGGATAGGAAACGTTCCGCAGTTTCCTATAGGCGTTGATGTCGCTGTAGCTGAGGTAGGAACTACCAATAGGCTAGGCTTTCAACTTTTGATGTACCAGACTTATGTATCTTTATTAATTGTAGTAATGGCAAAGAAATGTAAATTTATTAAGAAACCCTTTTAAGGTGTAATGGCATATAATTTTGGAATAAAATGACTCGTATTATTTTTGGATATTCATATCTGAGACTATAACTTGTGGTGTGTGTGTTTATTGTGGGGTCACAGTACAGAGTAGTTGATTGTTTATTAAGATTAGGTGTTATTAAGGGAAATGGAACTCGTGACAACCCGGATCCCCGACCCCGGATTTGGGGGTGTTACATCCAGTACTTGCATTTCTCTCATTTTCTCTCTTTTTTTGCATTAGGGTCTCACCCTGGCTCCCCACCCTCACACCCTCACCTTCACAATCTAAGGTGGGACTCCTCTCACTTTCTTTTGCCAATCCTGAAGAAATGGATTGCATAATTTCACTCATTTCCTCTCCTTTTTCCTTGGGAGCAACCCAGACTCTCACTCATAACACTCTTCTCTCTCAATCCTAATAGTGACTGTACAACCACTAATTCATTTGCACTAGAAATAAGTGAAGTTTGAAGTTGTGCAGAGATACTCGACGGATGAGTGATATCCATCGGGTGAGTGGTTTTGCTATCCGACGGATAACTGTTGTTAAGCTTATCCGTCGGGATACAATCACTACTCGATGGATGAGCAATATCCATCGAGAGAGTAAAAATGAATGAACTAGGAAAGGAAACTATTGTGGACTCTGTAATGATTGAAGATATTTTGGGCACAGATGAATCAACAGTTCTTGAAATAATGGGCAAGTGAGCCAACAAATCATCTAAAAGATGATGCTCACTTGCACTAGATTTTGGCTTCCCCAACAAAGTTAAATAAGGAGAATCAGGAATTAATGTGTTTATCATATCCACATCCAGTGAGTTTGTGGGTGAGTTTGGTGTTTGAGGTGCTTCTATTACTAGAGATTTTGGCTGTGACTCCACATTTATTGGAGTCATATCAAACTGAATTTGTGAAGGTGCGGTGACTGTGTCTTTAGCACCAGTTTGCACAGTGTGTGTACCCTGTGCATCCCCAAGGGTTTTAGATTTCTTCTTTCTGGCATAAGTTTGGGGTGAGCTTGTGTCCCTAACCCTCTTGGCATGTGCTCTTGGTTGAGAGCTTTGTTCAATAACTACATCCTTTTGGGAGGATGCAGCTAGAAATGAGCTTTTATCCTTTTTAAGCACTACAGTTTGTTGGGAAACTGCAGTGTGGCTAGGCTGGGAACCACTCAACTCTCCATCCTTATCCTTAGGATTTCTTTTATGTTCACCCCTTCCCTCACCTGTCTTACCCACTTGCACACTCCCCTCTTTGGTTTTGGTGGATTTTGCAACTGGCATCTTTTGAGAAATACCAGAGGGGGCTTTCTTTGATTTGGGTTTTGAAATTTTTGCAAGTTTGGTAGCTTGGGTAGGCAACTGTTTGGTCATTGACACAGTTGTCATAGCTACACTGGAACTCAAAGAAATTAGTGAGGTTGGAGTAGTAGTAGGGATAGATGAACTTACCTCACTTACCTGAGGTGCTTCCATTACAGGGAAATAGAACAGTGGCACCTCTTTGGATGATTGGCCCTGTTCAAATCTGCAATGAGCCTTCTCTCTTGAACCAAACAATCTAATTTGTTGTTACGGTTCTCAAGCACAATACCCTCAGAGAGATGGTTAGCTAACATCATAAAGAATCTAGCATAATACACATTATTACCTCTCTTATTTAACTCTCCTAGTTTAAAATCCAACTCAAACAAAACAAGGTCACTGAAATTATAGAACTTATCTGTAACTAGCATGTAGAGCATGTTAAGCATGGAGATATTGACTGAATCAAAATTACTGACTTTACCTGAAAATACCTTAGTCACTACATCACACATAAAACTTCATTCCTTCCTAAGACCCAATCTCCTAATGTCACTTAACTTAGAAGTAGAAAGAGCATAGTTCATGGAATTAAGCATATTGATTATATCAGTGTCAGTGTGTGGTGAGGTCACAGTATTATCAGGAATCTTGAAACATGCTTTTATAACTTCACTATTGATACAGAATTCTTTACCTTTAATGGTTAGAGTGATGGTCTTATCTGTTGAGTTGTATGTAGCAGTAGTCCACATCTCTTCAACTACTTCACAAAAGATTGTGGGAGATTCTAGCATGGCATAGTTAAGCTTGCAATTCTTCACAAAGTCCATCATCTTGTGATAGTCACCAGATTGCTGAATACCCTTGTTTACTAATGTAATGAAATTGTTCTTCTCATAAATAAACCCAGTTTGAGACATAATCTTGACAACAGGCGCCATTGTTAAAGATTGAGAGCTTGAAGAGAAAGAGTAAGTGCTTTGAAAGATAAAGAAATTGGAGCAGTTGATTTGAGAATGATAAAAGAAAAGCAATTGAAATGAAATAAGCTTTTATACTATCTTAAAAATAACTGCTAAAAATAATAAAGTAAAATAAAGTAACCAATTAAAATTGCCTAAAATAGCCGTTTAAAAATAAACCGTAAAAATTCCACCCATTATCCGTCGTGTTATGCTTACAAACTGTAAGTATACTCGATGGATAATGTTCGGGGAATTAACGGCTGAGATTAAGACAATTCGACAGATGAGGATAAACTGTTATTTGTCGAGTCATAAAATATTCCAGAAAAATAATTGATTTTTATTAGCAAATAATATACCGATGGATGATCAAACTCGATGGATAAGGATCATCCGTCGAGATACAAATTTTGACTTAGCCAAAATTTCATCCAAGACTGAAAAGTCAATTAAATTTCTGGCTGCATTTCAACTTACAAATTATCTCATATAGATTTAAGAATAATTAAGCATACCTAACTCACTTACCAACCTTGAAAAGGTGGATTCATCCATCGGCTTGGTAAAGATATCTGCAAGCTGCTTCTCACTTGGAACAAAATGTAGTTCCATAGTACCATTCATTACATGTTCCCTTATGAAGTGGTACTTGATATCTATGTGCTTTGTCATTGAATGTTGTACTGGGTTTTCAGTGATGGAAATTGAACTTGTGTTATAAAAGAAAATAGGAATCCTCTCAGCTTGCAAACCATAGTCAAGCAATTGATTTTTCATCCATAAAATTTGTGCACAACAACTGCCAGCTGCAATGTATTCAGCTTCAGCTGTAAAGTAGAAACTTAATTTTGCTTTTTACTAAACCAGGACACAAGCTTGTTTCCTAGAAATTGACAAGTACCTGTTGTACTTTTTCTATCAATTCTACAACCTGCATAATCTGCATCTGAATAACCAGTTAGATCAAAACCAGAATCTCTAGGGTACCAAATGCCAAGTTTTGGTGTTCCCTTGAGATATCTGAAAATTTTCTTAATAGTTATTAAGTGAGATTCTCTAGGATCAGCCTAAAATCTAGCACATAAACATGTAACAAACATTATATCTGGCCTACTAGCTGTTAAGTACAGAAGTGAGCCAACCATACCCCTATAACTTGAAATATCCACAGACTTTTCAGTAGTGTTTAATTCAAGCTTAGTTGCAGTAGCCATGGGAGTTTTTGCAGATGTGCAATCCATTAGATCAAACTTCTTTAAAAGATCAAAAATGTATTTAGTTTGACTAATGAATATTCCATCACTAACTTGCTTAACTTGCAAACCAAGAAAGTAAGTTAGTTCTCCCATCATACTCATTTCATACTTACTTTGCATCAATTTGGCAAACTTTTTGCGAAGTTTCTCATCTGTTGAGCCAAAAATAATATCATCTACATAAATTTGAACAAGTATACTTGAGCCATTAACATTTCTAAAGAATAAATTTTTATCTACGATACCTCTTGTGAAATTATTTTCCAAAAGGAACTTTGATAAAGTATCATACCAGGCTCTAGGTGCTTGCTTCAATCCATAAAGTGCTTTCAAGAGATAATAGACATGTTCTGGAAAATTTGGATCTTCAAAACTAGGAGGTTGACTGACATAGACTTCCTCCTCCAAATCTCCATTCAGAAAGGCACTTTTGACATCCATTTGATAGACCTTGAAATTGGCATGGGCTGCATAGGCTAAGAAGATTCTGATGGCTTCAAGTCTTGCAACAGGAGCAAATGTTTCATCAAAATCTATTCCTTCTTGTTGACAATAGCCCTTAGCAACCAATCTAGCTTTGTTTCTGACTACTATGCCATTTTCATCCATCTTGTTTCTGAATACCCATTTGGTGTCTATTGGATTCTTTCTTTTAGGCTTGGGCACCAGCTTCCATACATTATTCCTTTCAAATTGGTTTAGCTCCTCCTGCATAGCTAAAATCTAATCAGAATCCAACAAAGCTTCTTCTACCTTCTTTGGTTCTTCCTTGGAAAGAAAGCTGCTGTATAGACATTCTTCTTGAGTTGCTCTCCTGGTTTGAACTCTAGAAGAAACATCACCAATTATAAGCTCAAAGGGGTGATCTTTTGTTCATTTTCTTTGTTGAGGTAGATTAGCTCTAGATGAAGAGGCCTCATTGTTGTCTTGATGTGTGATTGAGTTTTGATTATTAGAAACTCCCCCTGAGTTTGTAGATCTTTGATTTGAGAATGGGGAACTTTCTATAGGTGATATATCCTGACTTCCTGCTCCTTTTGATAACCCGACGGATGGTGAATTTTGAGTACCGACGGATGAAGCTGGTTGTCTCCCGACGGATAACGCAGATTACCTCCCGACAGATGAAGCATTATGCAACTCGACAGATTTTGAGTTTTGTGCTTCATTGGTAGTAGATTTATCTGCATTTTCCTTTGATACTGTTTCTTGATCACTTTCATTATCACTGTCATCACTAACCATCTCCACGTTGTCGAATTTGAGGCTCTCATGGTAATCTTCATCCTGAAGTCCTTCAATCTTTTTATCATCAAACACAACATGTATTGATTCCACAACAATGTTGGTTCTTAGATTGTAGACTATATATGCTTTACCAACAAAAAATCTAACAAAAATTCCTTCATCTGCTTTAGCATCAAACTTTCCATTTTGATCAGTTTCATTTCTCATAATATAGCATTTGCAGCCAAAGACATGAAGAAAATTTAGAGTTGGCTTCTTGTTCTTCAACATTTGATAGGGAGTCATACATCTTGCTTGATTAACCAGGGAAATATTCTGAGTGTAGCATGCAGTATTTACAGCTTCAGCCCAGAAATATGTTGGCAGTTTAGATTCTTCAAGCATTGTCCTTGCAGCTTCAACAAGTGATATGTTCTTCCTTTCCACTACTCCATTCTGTTGTGGAGTTCTTTCTGCTGAAAACTCATGCAGAATCCCATTTTCCTCACAGAATGCCCTCATGACTGAATTCTTGAACTCAGTTTCATTGTCACTCCTGATTCTTCTAACCTTCAAATCAGGATGATTATTGACTTGCCTTATGTGATTGATGATGATTTCACTAGCCTCATCTTTAGACTTTAGGAAATATATCCAAGAGAACTTTAAGAAATCATCTACAATTACTAGGCAAAATCTTTTCCTTGAGATGGACAACACATTGACTGGTCCAAACAAATCCATGTGTAGAAGTTGCAAAGGTTCTTCAATTGTTGAACCAAGTTTCTTCCTGAATGATGCTTTAATCTGCTTCCCTTTTTGGCAGGCATCACACAATCCATCCTTAGAAAACTCCACTAGAGGAATGCCTCTAACCAGTTCTTTCTTTACTAGCTTATTCATGGTCTTGAAGTTTAAATGGGATAGCTTCTTGTGCCATAGCCAACTTTCATCCTGACTTGCTTTACTGAGAAGACAAGTAACAGATTCTGCATTAGATGAGTTGAAATCAGCTAGGTACACATTTCCTTTTCTCACACCAGTGAGAACCACTTTGTTGCTTCTTTTGTTAGTCACAACACAGGCTTCTGAGTTGAAGGTTACTGAGTTGCCTTTATCACAAAGCTGACTGATACTCAACAAGTTGTGTTTGAGACCATCCACTAAGGCAACTTCCTCAATGATGACATTGTCCTTTGAAATCAAGCCATATCTCACAGTATAACCCTTGCTGTCATCTCCAAAAGTAATACTTGGCCCAGCTCTCTCCTTGAACTCTGTGAGCAGAGGGTAGAATCACCAGTCATGTGTCTTGAACAACCACTATCCAAGTACCAAAGATTCTTTCTGTTTCCCTACACACATTAAAATCAAATCAAGTTGATTTTGGTACCCAAGTTTCCTTGGGTCCTGCCTTGTTAGCTTTCTTTTTCTGTTTCTTAGGCTTTACCTCATTTGACTTGGGGATATCAGATTCATCCTTAGTCATTTGAGTTGGGCCTTTGAAACCATTCATTACAACAGAATTATCATGCATATTATAATCAACAGGGAATGGCATGCTATTAGTAAACATGTTATTCCAGTAAGGCATGCTAAATGGCATTTGTGGCATACTAAATGCAGCATATAAGGATTAGGTGCAAATGACATCTTAGCAAACTGTGCATTCATATTCTGTGTAGACATAACATTTATAAGCATGGGAGGCATGGCATTCATGTTAGGATAGTGAGGTGGCACAGACATGGAAGTAGGCATGACAGATTTGCAATTAACAGACAAATGATTTATACTACCACACTTGACACAAATTTTTCTAGGAGCATATTTATGAGGTGTGTAGTTATTGTGTTTGTTAATCCCTACTTTACCATTTCTATTATTTTTCTTTTTAGCCTCTGTTTTCACCTCCATCTTTTCAAGTCTGTCACTTAACTGTTTGACAGTCATGTGACCAACATTAGCCTTTTTCCCTTTCTTAACTTGACTCGATTCTCCTGAAACAAAGTTCTTGAAAACAGATTCATACTTTTCATTTAACTTAACAAGTTTGGCTTTACTGATAGGCTTGCTTACAGCCGACGGATGAGGATTTTCATCAGTCGACGGATAACCCTTTTTGTTATCCGACGAATGATCCTCATCATCTGTCGAGTCTACATCTGTTAGCACTCCATCTACCAAGTTTGGCTCTAGTTTCTCCTTGTTCTTTTTCCAGGCTGCATCACAACAGAAGGACTCAATTCCTTGAACTTTGGTGATTTCAGCATGGACATTTGAGCATGGACATCTCTAGATGTTTTCCATGCCTTAATCACCTCATGTTCACGATCGAGCTGCTTCTTCAAAATTTCTTCTTTCTTCAAGGACTCAGTTAATTCCTCCTTGGCAATCTTACATTCAATTCTTAATTTTTCAAAATCAATGAACTGAGACTCTAGCACATTATTTTTCTCACTCAAAAACAAATTGTTTTCTTTGATTTTAGCATTTTCTTTAGTAAGAGACTTAAGTGTAACATGCAAATTATATAACTCTGTAGACATGTCATTTATAGCATCATTACACTCATCTTTAGATAAATGTGCAAGGTTTGTTGTAATTACATGATTACTTGAAGAACTTGTTTCTGTTTCATCAGACTTGGCCATTAGGGCTAATTGACATAGCTGACATCTTCATCTTCATCCAGACCATCTGCTGCCCAGTCATTTTCTTGTGTAATGAAAGCCCTTTCCTTTTGTTTGAGCAGCTCAAAGTATTTTTGCTTATAGTCCACAGGCTCAAACTTTTTCTTGTTAGAATCTGACTTTCTACACTCATTGGCAAAGTGCCCTGCCAAGCCATATTTGAAACACTTGAATTTTGATTTATCCACCATGTTTCTATTTGGCTTGACTGCTCCAAAGTTCTTTTTGAACTTGAGCAGGGCAAATCTTCTGGAAAGAAATGCTAAATGTTCATCAATTTCTTGCATGTCATCTTGGTTCAAAGAATCTTCACTTTCTACTGCAAGCCCATTGCCCTTGCTTTCACAGACCCTTGAAGTTGACTCAACAGCTTCCATCTTCATCTCCTTCTCTTTTTCTAACTCAGCAACTAGTGCAATGGACCCTCCTTTCTTCTTTCCTCTCTCCATCCTCTCATCTTGCTCTATTTCAAGCTCATAAGTTTTCAGGATGCCATACAGTCTCTCCAAAGTAAACTCCTTATAATCTTGTGAGTTTCTCAATGAGACTGTCATTGGTTTCCATTCCTTTGGAAGAGATCTAAAGAATTTCAGATTGGAGTCTTTTGTCTGATAGACCCTTCCATGCAACTTTAGAGCATTTAGCAGTTTTTGAAACCTACTAAAAATGTCCATGAGAGACTCACTTTCTTCATTATGAAAATGCTCATATTGCTGAATTAGTAGCTGCATCTTGTTTTCTCTAACTTGCTCAGTGCCATCACAGATGATCTGTATTATATCCCAAACATCCTTGGCAGTTTTACAGTTGATAATGTTGTCAAACATATCACCATCAACTCTATTAAACAGGATATTCATGGCCTTTTTATCCTTCCTGACTTGTTCAATATCAGGATCAGACCATTCATGCCTTGGCTTGGGGACAGATGGCTCATTTCCAGTTGCAGCTCTCATTGGAACATGAGGGCCTCTTTCTATGCAGTCCACATAGGCCTCATCTTGAGAAAGCAAATGAAGATGCATCTTTACCTTCCAATAATAGTAATTGAATTTATCCAGAAAAGGAATCTTAACTCCAACATCCTTTTTATTCATCTTGCTGTATTGTTTTGATCTTTAAACTCTTTGTTCTTCAAGAGCTTGCTCTGATACCAATTGTTAGTCCCTTAACAATGTAACAAGAATTACAGAAGGGGGGTTAAATGGAATTCTTGAAACTTTTTCTTGAATTAAAATGTTCTAACTCAAATATATATATAAGTGTGAATTGATTAGCAGAATGTAGAATAGTTACTTGAAATGAATCAAAACACAAGTAATTAAAAACAAGAGTCTTTAAAAACTTTCTGGTGGATTTGAATGATTCCACCAGAGATATATAATATATATCGAGAGAACTCTGTGTGCAAAAAGCTCACAGCTGCTTACAAAACGATAACAACTAAGAATGAGAGAAATGCTAAAAATATAACTTACAAATGTTTCTCTCTTGGTTGTTTGGTTCCTTAGTTACTATTCTATTGTTGCTTCTTGGTTTATATATCACCAAGATTACAAAATAATAAGACATGATAATAAAACAAAAACTATCAAGTCTAATACAATGCTACTTCATTACTCTATTCCAGCATCTTTGAATATCTTCATAATAGCTTGGAAATGGCAATCCTTCTTTGTTCTCGAAAACCCAGTTGAATAGGCTACCACATTCCATTTGCATACACTCGACGCATGTGACTATGTTGTCACTGTCAACAGATATTTGAATTCTTTATCCAATGGGTTTATAATCATCCGTCGAGTTAATGATCATCCGTCGGGTTGTTGATCATCCTTGAATTCATTGTTGTTTATCCGTCGGGTAGCAATCAGGCACTAGACTTCATTTCATCTATGCAGAATTACAAGACATCATCTATGTACAATTAATCAACCTATTCTGCATATCTAGTTAAAGTTAACATGACTTAAGTACTACAAAAGATTCTAAACAATGTGTATGCAGAAATATGCTACAGACTTATTATTACATAAGCTACTCACTCGATGGATAATAAGTCATCATCTGTCGGGACTAAAATGAGTTATCCGTCGAGACTATAATCCTTATCCGTCGAGTGATACATTTTCATTAAGTAAAATCTACCAAGGTGTTTTGTTCATGAAATCATCAAGTACACAACATATACACAACAATTAGTACAACAAACGAAAGAGAAAGTGGAAGTGATTCGCAAAAGGCTAATAGTTGCTCAAGATCGACAAAGAAATGATGCAGACCAGAGCCGAAAGGATGTGTTATTCGAACCAGGAGAGACAGTGTTGTTAAAGATATCTCCATGGAAAGGTTTAACCAGATTCGGGAAGAAATGAAAGTTGAGTCCTAGGTATATTGGACCTTTCAAAGTGCTAAGACAAGTTGGAAAAGTGGAATTTCGCGACGTGATTAAGTGAATAAAGTATAATTTTGTGTTGTAATTATGAAATTATGTGAATAAATAAAAGGTTAAATGATTATGTGGATTATCTGTTATCATTGTATTATAGTAACTGGGAACGTAAAGTAACTCATTCCAGTTTGATGAGTTAGCTAAAAGGGCTAAGCTGTGTTGTCGGGCCGTCGAGTTGAATGGAACTCGTCTTAAAAAGAGATTAAGGTGTTTAAGTATATGTATATGAATTATGTGTTAAATCGAAATGTTTAAATGAATATTATATTCCAGTCTGGCGTATCAGCTAGTACAGAGAATATGATTGTGAAGCATAGTTGAAAATGCTTAGCGTCGGGCCGTTAGTCAGGACGCGACCCGTTACGCGAAAAGTAAATATTAATAAAAAGGAGAAAATTTTATTCTTGAGTATATTTCAAAATGAGTCATGATATGTGAGTTTATGTTGTTGCCTGTTAATGTGCATGATTATGTGATCTGGAAATTTTTAATTGATTTTAAGGGATTTATTTGATTTAAATAAGGTTTGTTGAACCTTTATATATTTTTATAAAATTATCTGAGTATGGTCAAGGCATGAAATTTGCTTTATTATCTTCGAAATAGTCCTGGAGACTTTCTAAAAATGATAGATGATATTATTTTATGATCGGCGTACTTTAAAATGATTTTATTGTGTTATATTTCTATTTTGAGTGTAATCTTGTAAAATTCATATAAAATAAACCGTATGTTCACAAATTATTTTAAAAATATTGCTAGACAGCTAATTTTAAGATCTATATTCTAAAATTGTTATTTATGTCATTTTCACCTTTTCTAAGGGAGTTATATATTATCCAAATTCGTTTTTGAGTTTTTGAATAAAAGGAAAGAAGTTTCTAGAATTAGTTGGCAAAAGATCATTTTTCCCCTCCACTCACTTATAAATACACCCACTCTTCCTTCCTTCCTCCCCACTCTCTTCTTCCTCTTGGATCACTCTTTCTTTCCCTTTTCTTTTCTCCCTCTCTCTCCCGAATTCTCTCTCTCTCTCTCTCTCTCTCTCTCTCACCCGAGAGTTCTCTCTCTCTCACTCACCTATATGCAACATCAAATCCTACTTGGAATTCAAAGATCTTGCCATTGATCTTCATCATTTTCAATCATCTATCTATATACTCTTTGCATGTAAGTGTTTAAGAAGGTATTTGCATCAACATCTTATGGTCATATCTAAGAAAATATAATTTCTTAGTGTGTGATTTTAAGAGAGAATAGTGCACTAAATTATGTGCTTTTATTTGGTTTTGTTTTTATGTTTGTTCAAATTTTTGTTATTAAAAGGGGGTTTAGATTTTGATTCGAGTTTTGCAAAGAGTTTTAGTTTGAAAATTCTAATTTTGGTTCGGTTTTTCTTTTAAATGATTTGAATGGATGAGTTGTGGCTTGAACTTGAGTTTATGCTTTATTCTTGAACTTGCATGTTAATCATTGTTAGTTAATGGTTAACTTTTGGGCTTGCATGTAGATCATTGTTAGATAATAGTTAATTTTTGGGCATGCATGTTGATCATTGCTAGATGATAGATAATTTTTGGACTTGCATGTTGACGATTGGATTTTGGTTCGATTTTATGTAAAAGAAAAAGAGATTAAATGGTTTTCTCGTTAAGAATTGAGTGAAGATAAGCTTTAAAGATAAAAATTGACTATGCATGTTAATTTAAGAGTTGCATGTTTTTTGTTTGATTAGGGCAGAATAAGGCTTGGATTTGTAAGAAAAAATTAATTTTTTTAAACTACTTGATTGGTTGATGAGATTTGTGATTTGATAACTTGTTGCTTGTGACCTTTTTTTGATTCAAAATTTGTGGTATGAATGGATGATATGGCAACATTTAATTAGTTTAAGTCCTAATAAAGCTAGGATAAAAATCTAGATTATGCATAATGACAATAAGTGGTTGCATGTCAATTTCTTGGCTTGGTTCCATTATTTTGGTTCGAATTTTTGAGTTAAAAAGAAAGGAATAAGTTGTTTTGTTATCGAGTTACTTGTTTGGTTTACTATGTGTTTTGGTTCGAATTTTGGGATTAAAAAGAAAAGGATGAGTCATTTCGATATAAGCTTATATAAATGGTTTGGAGTATTAAGGTATAGTATGTTATGTGATATCGTTGAGTCGTACTATGTAATTCGATGATTATTTGTACATTTGGAGTATACGAGTATATCGTAATGCGTGCTATGTGAATATGGTCAAGTATATACTTGCTACGTGTTAATTGAGTATACTATGATTATGCATGAGTATACGAGTTAAGTGTTATCGCGATTTGGGGTAATCGTTAGGCATTCTGAGAAACATCGAGTGTCGAGTAAGTTACTGATTAGGGATTCTATTTTGGATTATAGATCCGGATAGCGGAGGCATTCAGGCTAGTAAATGGAAAGGAATCTTAGGTGGCAGTAGTTCAGTTTCATTAAAGCAGGAAAGCGATTTAAGGCAAGTAACTTTGCCTTCTCTTGTAAATTTTTTATAGAGAGGAAATTATTGATGCCATGATTAAATAAAGGCTTTTTATTGGAATTGTAATATACCTATTAGTGATTCTGAGAAACCCTGATATTATTCTTTTGACAATTTGATATCTGACCCTGTTCAATCCTTTATAATAACCCTGTTGATTCGTATCCTCTATATCGGATTTATTTCCTTTGTTATCTTATGATATCGTAAACCCTAAAAGAACTTTTACATTCTTCCTTAATGGCTTGATTAATCCAAATTCTTCATTGAGCCTTGATTCCTGAAAGCCCAAATCTTTCTTCATAACCCTTTCATATCCAAAGAAAGAAATCTGCCACCTAGATATTTAAAGTAGAATGCCTCGTTGGTTGATATTAATATAGTTACTGCATTATAAAACTGTTTTATAGTTACTTGCTGAGCTTTTTTGCTCATATATTTTGCTAACCATGATAGTTAAGAAAGAAGATGGCCAGACTTAGGCGCACCGCTCGCCAGAGCTTTCCGGGCGGTCCCTACCGTGTCGTAGGTTTCCAGATGCCAGAGCAGGTAGCAGTGTGTGAGAGAAAGTGTTTAAGTTGAAAGGATTGTATAAGTTGGATCAGATACAATGGGTTATATGTCGGTTCCATGTCGGAGTCGAATAAATTTAAATTTATTATTATTTTGGGTTGTAATATATTTATTCTGGTTGGTAGTTATAATCTTGTCTCTTACTTAATCCTATTTAGATCATGTTAGTGTTTAATCGGGGTTTATTATATCCGCTATTATTATATTAGTTTAATTGTGCGTGGGTCCTCATTTTCTAACCCCGAGATTGAGGGCGTCATAAATAACTAACTATATCAATTAATCAATTAATATTATTAATTGACCAATTAAATAATTAATTATTAACTAAAATTAATTAATAAAATAATTCAGATTTATTTTTGAATTAAAAATAAATTTTAGAATTAAAATTATGAGTTTTGGAATTTTTAGATATTAAAAATGAATTTCTGAAATTAAAATAAATAGAAAATATGATTTTTATTAATTTTCAAAACAGGAATCCTATTTTTGAAAATTCCAGAGACTACAGGGACTAAACTTCACCATCTTCAAAAGTAGAGGGACCAAACTGCAATTTTGCAGTTTTTTCGCCGAAAACAACAGGTTCGCCGGAGTTCGAGACTCCGGTACCTTTCAGCCACCATCTGTTCCAGAAACAATCTACTCAATAACAGTAATACAACCATATAATTCAATCACACAAATAACCCCTGAGTTGGCCGGAATAACTCCAAGAAAACTTGTCGGACGACGAGTTCTTCTTTTCTCTGGCCTGCTCGATTCCGGTATCGTTTGTTTATCAAACCACCACCAATCAATTCCTTTGTACAAGCTCTACACGTTGGTATCAATGAATTTCACTAATAACCCCTGGATCAAAACCCCTAATTTCAATATAAAACATTCAAATGATTTATAAACCCTAATTTCATAATTCAAAGATTAAAAACAAATTTGGACATGTTATTGGACTCCAAATAACTATTATAACATACCAAAATGATCAGAATCAAATTCTCTACAACATGCAAGCATCAAATCACACAAACAACATCAAAATCAAAAATTCATAATTTAATCCAAATTAATTCGAAAATAAATAAAATTATAGAAAAATACTTATTGATTTTGCAGTAGTATAAATCACAGAACTTAATAGTACTCTTCACAAGCTTCATTTTGGTTACTCACAAATCCAAATCCGAGTTCGTTAACGCTTCCATTTTTAGGTTTGATTACGAAGAACACTACGAATTCTAGGGTTTTTCTCTGGAAATTATATAATTTTACCATTTAATTATGTTTATCTGTACAAAATAGAATACGGTAATGACTATTTATATTTACAGAATACTGGTACCCCATTGGATGATATCAGATTTAAAAATAGAATGCTTAATCGTTAAGTATTAATAAAACTGATCCAATTCGGTACCGGTTTTAGGATAATTATCAAAACCAGCCTTTTTATAAATACAGTCTTGGTCTCATCGATTTGGTTACACGAATTACGAGAAGATAATATAATAGTTTAATCAAAATATTCTGTTTCTCGAATATACGGATTTTATCAATTTACCGAAATGAAAATTATATCGTAAAATTTGTATCAGGAACCGTACAGGTAAAATCGTACTCCGGATCAAAAAAGTCAAAACACAGATCCAATGTTTATGACGCCTTGAAACACAGATTCAACTTTGGCGCAAATATTGTTACTAAAATATTCAAAATAATTTATGATTAATCTGAAAAATAATTTATTAAATTTAAAAATCCTTTATAAAATCATATAACAACATATAAATTAACAGAAAAATATCAAAATTATCTATATTTTTTTTAGAAATATAAAATTAAAATTCTCAAATTTTACCACATATAAACACCCAAACACAGACACCGATTAACAGATAATTCACCAAAAACTCATATAATAATCACATAATATTTATTTATTAACAAAAATAATTACATGTCATATCCCGGATATTACATCCTTCCCCCCTAAAAGGATTCTGTCCTCAAATCTCCTAAGCAATTAGATGAGGGTACTTTTCACGCATATCACTTTTTAACTCCCAGGTTGACTCTTCAACCCTTGGGTTTCCCCACAATACTCTTACTAAATTTATAACTTTGTTTGTTAACACTTCCTCTATCTTTTCTAAAATCTCTATTGGATTCTCAACATATGTCAAATATGCCTGTAGTTCTATCGGCTCATATTCGATTACATGCCTAGAATCTGGATTGTACTTCTTAAGCATTGATACGTGAAAGACATTATGAATGTGCTCCATATGCTGGGGGTAATGCCAATTCATTTGCTACCTTGCCGACACACTTCAAAATTTCAAAAGTTCTAACATATCTAGGACTTAACTTTCCCTTCTTTCCGAATCTAGACAATCCCTTACATGATGACACTTTTAACAATACTAAATCTCCTTCTTCAAACTACATGTCCTTTCTTGCTTGATCTACATATTTTCTTTGACGATCATGTGCTGCAATTAATCTTTTCTGAACAACTTTGACAACTTCTTTTGTTTGTTGCACCAACTCGGGTCCAAGTATCATACGTTCTCCAACTTCATCCCAATATACTTATGATCGACATTTGCATCCATAAAGAGCTTCGTAGGGAGGCATTCCGATACTGGCGTGATAACTGTTATTGTAAGGAAATTCTACAAAGGGCAAATGCTCATCCCAATTTCCTCTAAAATTAATGGCACAAACACGTAACAAATCTTCAATTGTCTGGATTGTTCTTTTACTTTGGTCATCTGTCTATGGATGATAAGATGCACTCATATTTAATTTGGTTCCCAAACATTCTTGAATTTTTTTTCCAAAATCTTGAATTAAATCACGGATCCCGATCAGATACAATAGACAAAGGGACTCCATGACGAATTACTCTCTCTTTCAAATACATGTGAACCAACTTGTCCAGTAAATTTTTCGTTAATAGGCAGAATATGAGCTGATTTAGTTAGTATGTCCATAATAACCCAAATCACGTCGTGGTTCGCTTTTGTCCTTGGTAAGCCGACTATAACATCTATAGAAATGTGCTCCCACTTCCACTTTGGAATATCTAATGGTATCAATAATCCACTTGGTCTCTGATGCTCCGCCTTAACTCTTTGACACGTATAACATTTTCTAACCCATTCCGCAATCTCTCTTTTCATATCTGGTCACCAATAATTCTCATTTAAGTCCATGTACATCTTGGTACTCCCTGAATGGATTGAATACTTTAAATTGTGAGCTTCCTGTACAATTTCATTCTTCAACTCTGTCACTGGTGGAATCCAAATTCTGGAAGAAAATCTAACAATACCTTGACAATTCTTTTGAGTGCATAACTCTTCCCCTACCAAATGATTGATATCCTGATCCATTATTTTCTCTTGACACTTCTTTATCTTCTCTAACAATTCTGGATGAAAGGTCATACTATACATCTTTGCCTCATTAGGCTTGCAGATTTTGATCTCCAATTCCAACTTCCAAAATTCCGCATATAACTCTTATGGTACTGTCAAGACATTCAATCTCTCCTTTCTGCTTAACGCGTATGCCACTACATTTGCTTTTTCTGGGTGGTAATTAATCGTGTAATCATAGTCCTTGATCAACTATAAACATCTTCATTGTCTCATATTAAGTTCTTTCTATGTGAATATGTTCTTCAAACTCTTATGGTTCGTATAAATCCCACACCTTTCTCCATATAGATAATGCCCCCAAATTTTCAGGGCAAATATTATTGTTGCTAGTTCCAAGTCATGAGTAGGATACTTCTACTCATGAGGTTTCAGTTGTCTAGACGCATATGCAATAACTTTATCATGCTTCATCAAAACACAACCTAATCCCTTATGAGAAGCATCGCTCTAGATTACAAACTCTCCTTGATCTTCTGAAAGTGACAAAAGAGGTGTCGTGATCACTCTCATCTTCAATTCCTGAAAACTTTCTTCACACTTCTCATTCCATATGAACTACTCGTTCTTCCTGGTAAGCTTCATCAGAGGTGTCGCAATTTTCGAGAAGTCTTGAACAAATCTTCGATAATATCCTGCCAATCCTAAGAAACTTCTCACTTTTTTTGGTGTTTTTAGCCTTTCTCAATTCATAATAGCTTCAATCTTTACTAGGTCCACTTTGATCCCTTCGTTACCGACTATGTGTCCTAAGAATTGAACTTCTTGCAACCAAAACTCACACTTTAAAAATTTAGCATACAACTTTTCCTTTCTCAAAATTCCCAAAGATATCTTTAAGTGCTCCGCATGGTCTTCCGTTAACTTTGATTAAATCAAAATATCATCTATAAACACAATGAAAAACTTGTCCAAATATTCCTTAAAAATTATGTTCATCAAGTCTATAAACGCTGCTGGGGCATTGATCAATCCAAAAGACATCACTAAAAATTTATAATGACCGTACCTTGTTCTGAAAGCTATCTTCGATACGTCTTCAGGTTTAATCTTCAATTGGTGATATTCGGATCTCAAATCAATCTTAGAAAAATACTTTGCTCTTTTCAGTTGATCAAACAAATCGTCAATCCGAGGTAATGGATACTTGTTCTTGATAGTAAGCTTGTTGAGTTCCTGATAATCGATACATAATCTTATGCTTCCATCCTTCTTCTTAACAAATAGCACCGGTGCACCCCACGGGGACACACTGGGTCTAATCACTCCTTTCTCCAATAATTCTTGCAATTGCTTCACTAATTTATGGGTTAAGCACACAAGAACCACATGCCTTTCATTTCAACTAGCGCCATTTTGTACGGGGCCTTGGACACTGGTTCCGTTCCAGGTTCTAAGTCGATCGCAAACTCAATTTCTCTATCTAGAAGAAGTCCTGGTAACTCGTCTGGAAACACGTATGAAAATTCATTAACCACTGGAATATCTTTAAGTTTTACTGGCTACTGATTTATATCTATCACATAATCAATATAATGCTCGCATCCTTTTCGTAGTAACTTCTTAGCTTGAATCATCGTTACGAACTTCTTCACTTTCCTTTGACCTCTAAACGTCACCACTTTCTCGTCCGGTGTCTTCAAAATTACCTTCTTGTTACGGCTGTCTATCTGAGCATCATGCTTAGATAGCCAGTCCATTCCTAAAATAACGTCAAATTCTCCTAACTTAAATGGTATCAAGTCAGCACAAAACTTATTACCTGAAATCTCAATCTCACAGTCCGTAAACACTTGGTTAACAGATACACGCTCTTGATTTGCTAATTCTACAGTCATAATCTCATTTAATAATTCAACTGGGCAATTTAACTTTTTAACAAAATCTTGAGAAATAAATGATCGAGTTACTCCCGAATCTACTAATACGGTAGCACATAAAAAAATCACAGTAAGCGTACCTGCCATGACATTAGTGTCCTGAATAACATTTTTCATAGACATATCATAAACTCTAGCTCTGGGAGGCTCATTCACTACTGGAGTAGATTCCATGATTCCCAGCGCACTACTGAATGGGGCTGGTGTTCTACAATCCTATGCTATATGTCCTATCTTTCCAAACCTGAAACATGTAAACTCAATTGCTGGAACCTTTCCTGCTTGATTCCTGGTAGGTTGATCATTATTTACTGGCTCTCTGGCTGGTTGATTTTGGCACTCCCTTGAATAGTGCCCCTTCTGGTTACATCTATAATAGACCACGTTCAACTTATTGCAAAATCCTCCATGTTTCTTTCCACATACCTGACATTCTGGTAAAGCTAGCCTTTGCTGATTTGGCTTATTTCCAATGGTTGGGCGGTTGCCTTGTCCTCCATCACCTACATTTTGCTTCCTGAAATTAAAATTCCTTCCTGGCTGAAACTTTTCTTTCTTTTGATTAAAATTTGGAAACTTCCCTGCTTGTGACTGTCCTTCACTTTCCTCAAACTTTCTTTTCTTACTCTCTTTTTCCTTCTGTGATATTTTACTTTCCGTTTCTGCAATCATAGTTTTCTGTACTATTGATGCATACGAGTCCAATTCAAATGTAGCTACCTTCCCTCTGATCCATGGCTTAGGACCTTGCTGAAATCTCTTGGCTTTCTTCCTGTCAGTGTCTACATATGATGGTACAAATATAGACAATTCTTCAAACTTACTTTCATAGTCTGCTACTGATATATTCCCCTCCTTTAACTCTAAAAACTTCAATTCCATTTGGTCCTGAACAAACTGAGGAAAATACTTCTCTAAAAATAACTCCTTGAATCTATCCCAAGCAATAACATCCGTAAATTCCAATGTCTTAATAGTTTCCCACCAATTGGTGGCTACATTCTTCAGATAGTAACTCGCAAACTCAGTATTCTGTTCATCTCTTACCTTAACTAAAGCAAATGACTTCTCAATCTCCTTTAACCAAACTCTTGCTTTAATTAGATCTAAAGAACCTTTGAATTTCGGTGGATTTACCGCCTGAAAAGTCTTAAAAGTTACCTGGGGATTGACCAATCTTTATTGTTGTTGAGTCAGGTTGATTGTTAGTTGACCCAAGATCTGAAGAATCTGGGCTACAGTTGAGTCTATGGGACCTGGATTTGTATTCTGGTTATTGTTATCTTGGTGGTTGTTGTTGATTTCTTCATTCTGGTTGGTAGAATGGGTATTTCTTCGAGGAGGCATCTTCTGTAAAGAATTAAACAACTTTTTTAGCCTTTAAATCAAATCCTTTTTATGAGAAGTTTTTATAAAACAGGAGTATTCCTTTTTGAAAAAAATTTCAATTGTTGAACTAAGTAAATTACATGCTTCTTTACCATGTGTAAACAATCAAGGGGAAAGGGTATATGTTATCACAAATTTTTATAATTGGTGTGGTAAGTAAAGTAAGATAAAACATGTGCAATAATATAAATGACAATGCTGGAAAAGGAAAGGTACTTATATATATATATGACAAAGTTTAGCAGTACAAGTGTGAAAGTGCTTCAACAAACAAAAAAGGGTACAACAGGTCTACACACTAGTCATCAAGTCTAGTCTATATATACAAACCAAAAATCTGTTGATACACACTACACACTAATATACATATAACAACTGCCACAGTAACTTTGTCATCTAGCTCCATGGAAACTCTGGTCCTCCAAGCCTCGCAAGCTTCTCTAACATCTCTCTGGCCCACTCCAAAAGAGCACCTGGAGCTGCATATTCACAAGTAGCTCCATGTAGTCTAGCCTCAGCTACCCTCTAGGTCACATGAATCTTACTCTGAAGCTCCCTCTCACTCTTGTCAACATCTATGGTCCTCACCATGTGATGTAGCTCCTGAATCTCTGCCAATAGGATCCCTCGCTCCAAAAGAAGAGTATTAAACTGATGGTATGGAACAGGACGTGGGGTAAACTGAAAGGACGCACCCGCAACTGAATGTCTGGTAGAGTCAGAATCGGCAGGTGGGGGTCGTCGAATAGGTGGTCTCATATCAGGGGGTGGAATAGCTCGCAGAGGTGCAGCTGTCACAACAGGAGGTAATATAGCTAACACTGGTGGGAGAACAGGGCGTGGATCAGATCTAGGTAGAGATGATGGTCCTCGAACTGAAGGCTCCAAATGATCAGATGGTATAAGAATAATAGGATCTGCCATTGCCGCTATCTGAAAATCAATACCGCAAAATAAGAATCTCAAATCACAACACGTATCATACTGAATACCTAATATACAGCCGCACTCAACCTCTCGACGTCCTATCTTTCAATTTCTTATTCCTAATCCTAACCCTCTACCCATTCCCAAATATCTAGGCTTGTGTTGGTGACTTCTAACCTATAGCTCTGATACTAAACCTGTGACGCCCTCCAAACCCGAGTCAGAAGTTTGGGGTTCATAACACACACAATATATAAACCTATTTATGGAATAATATATATGCAATGACCCTACACTACACAACCACGGATCGCAACAGGTTAAAGTATGAACACAAGCCACAACCTTATTTACATTACAATGTACCAAATCCCAACTAGTTTAACCTACATCTGATTAACAAACATTATTACAAACTTTCAAACTCAAAACTAAAATAAAAGTGTAATATCTAGGATATCGCGTGTAATTATTTTTATCAATAAATGATTATTATATGATTATTACGTGAATTTTGGTGAATTATCTGATGATTGACAATTATATTTATATGTTTATATGTAATAAGATATGAGTATGTTAATTTTAATATGTCCAGAATAAAATATAGACAATTATGGTATTTTTCTTGTAATTTTTGGATCGTTATATGATTTTATAGTGATTTACAGATTTAATAATTATTTTCTGAATAATTATAAAATTATTTTATAAAGCCGGGAATCGTCCAACTTCAACCGTTTTTACGTTTTCATAACCCGAAACTCTTCCAAAAACTCCTTCTTTATCTGATAATTCCGGACATTTTCCGTGTTTTAACTTTTTCAATTCGGATTACGATTTGACCTGTACGTGTCCCGGCGTACAATATTAGACACGATAATCATTTCGGTGAATCAACAAAACCCGTATTTTTGAGAGACGGGATATTATTACATTATTTTCGTAAAAAGTGTTTTATAAAAAGCCCGGTTTGGATAATTATCCAATACGATATCAAATCAGATCATTTTTACAGTTACTTAGCGGCTAAATAACTAATTTATCGATAACGATCCAACACGAACCAATATTCCATAAATATATATATCCCTTTTATTATTTCATTTTATTCGTATAATCATAATCGATCAGTAGAAATATAGAATTTACAGAGAAAACCCCTAATTAAATGTTACGTTCTTTAAAATCAAACGCACGAATGAAGGCGTTATCGAACTACGATTCGGGCGTACCATATATCAAATCGAAGCTCTCAAAAAATTATTTCTGAATCAATCAACCATTTTAGTGCAGAGATCAAGGTGATTTTCTTATTTATTTATTTTTATTCAAATTATTTAAGAATTAAAATATGAATTTTTGTTCTTGATGTTGTTTGTGTGATTTGATGCTTGAATCATGTAGATCTTTTCTTCCTGCTCATTTTGGTATATTATATGACTAATTTGGAGTTCAATAACATGTCAAAAATGATGTTTAATTCTCGAATTATTAAATTAGGGTTTATAGAGTTTGAATGTTCTTAATTCAAATTTAGGGGTTTTTGATTCAGGGGTTATTAGTTAAATTGATGTATACCAGTAATTAGATCGTGCAAAAAGGAATTTATTGATACAAATTTGAAGAACAAACGGTTCCTGGTTCGATTTTGCCGGAGAACTTCGAGTTCCTCAGAGTTTATGGCGATTTCACCAGAATATGAGTTTAGCAGTCTGTTTGTTGAAGATGGCAAGTCATCGTTGTTGCTTGGACAATTTTGGATATGATAGGAATTAAAAGGAAGCAAAAATAAGCTATTTTGAGCCATGTCGGAGCATGGCCAGATTCTGGTCCATTCGTCGGAATCTGGAAAATGCCGGCCATGTTCTTGATTTTCCGGCTGTCTTCCCCAGTATCCCGCCCTTTGATCTATTTTCCCCCTATTTCAGTCCTAGCAATCTATTTCTGCAATTTTCATTTAAAAATAATTCCAAAAATGCTATTTTAACTTTCTACAATCTATTTTTAATTCTAAAAACACTTTTAATTATTTAAAAAATTCAGAAATAAATCTAAATTATTTAATTAATTAGTTAGTAAATAATTAATTATTTAATTGATCAATTAATTTAAATATAAATTAATTAATAAATTTAATTAGTTATTTATTCATTTTAATTGATTATTTAATTTGGATTTAATTATTTCTTTTGATTTAAAAATTCCGAAAAATAGATTCGAGCTTTAAAATATTATTTTAAATTATTTTCAAAGCTCGATATTATTATTAAATCATTTTAAAGTCAGATTCAGATGTTCGAACCCTGTTATTTAATTATAAAATGATTCGGAGACCCGTTTTAATTCCGAAAAATGTTCAAAAATTATTTTAACCCTGAATCTTCTTTGAAAAATTATTTTGATCGAATATCTTATGTGCTATTTAATACGTGCTATATTATTGATGTGTTATATGCCTATGTGGTTATTGTTTGACCGTTTTGGTCATAACTTTGAACCCGTAAATCGGGTTTGGGTAAAACGAAGGGTAGATAAAAGCTTAAGACGTCTATGTGACGATTAGAATAATATGAGATTGAATATTAAAAGATACTTGTGATGCCTAGCAGAGTAAGCGAGGTATAGAAAAGAAACCAGTGATCAGTAGATAGAACTGAAGCGTAGAAAAAGAAAACAAATGATCGATGAATAGAGGCAAGGCATAGAAAAAGAAGGAAAGTGATTGATGAGTAGAACTATTAGATGAGTACAAGTAAAGTTGGAAATCATCTGTGATAAGGCAAGTACTTCTGAACCTTTCTTCGAGATATATTGCAAATATTTCTAGACTTTCTCATAACATGTTGCTAGTATTCAAAAGAAATCTTGTTTTATATTGCAAGCGCTTTAAAATATTCAGCCTTGAACCCTGATCATATCTTTGAACTTGAGTTGTAAGCCTTATTTCTTGTAAACCCCCAATCATTGATTTCCCAGATATTAAACCATACAAATACGATACTACTCCATAAATACATACTCACTATAAATAAAATACTGAACTAAAATTACTTGATCATACAGAAACAGATATACTCTATACTACCCTATATCATCTAAGATCTATACCCTGCTTTATCACTGTACTATTGTTCATCCGATATTTGATTCTTCATCAGGCTTGAAGTCATTCTTCATATTTATACCTTGATATACCCTGGTGATACCTATGAAATGGGTTATGCTCTAAGATAAATGTTTTATCAATGTTAATTATAATTCTATTTTTATTAAATTACAATGGTTATCATAATGAATTGTTTTAGAATTGGATTATTTTATAAATGTGGAACAGATTTGTGGTCAGACCAGATTCGTGGTCATATTAGGCCAATGCGTGCCTTGGATCCAGTATATAGAGCAAAGCTGGGAGCCTTGCTTGGGGTTAGTGCATGACTGATCAGCAGCCTAACCTTGGTTTTCAAAATGAAAGTGAATATCCAATTCTAATCATTGCTTATCCAGAAACTTGATTCTTCTGAATCACTTCATTTGGTCATTTTTTAACCTCAGATATTGCTATAATGACTTGCTGAGCTAGTTAGCTCACTCTTGCAAACCTTTTAATGTTTTCAACATTTGAAAAAAGGAAATTATCGGTAACGAGGACTTCCGGTCTAGTGTGCGAGCTAGGATTCCAGGCTAAGTTGGATCGAGCTAGCAGGAGCTGTATATTGTAGATGAGTTATGCAAGATTGTAAGAATGATATCATTATCGGTTGTAAGTTGAACTGGTTGGGATTTGGTACGATATAATAAAAGATAAGGTTGTGGCTTATTTTCATACTTTAACCTGTTGCGATCCGTGGTTGTGTAAAGAAGGGTCAATGCATATATTATTTTATATACAAGTTTATATATTGTGTGTGTGTGTGTTGTGAGCCCCAAACTTCTGACCCGGGTCTGGAGGACGTTACAAAAAGTCTCCAGCTAGCTTGATCCAACTCAACCCGGAATCCTAGCTTGTACACTGGTCTAGGGATCCTCGCTACCAACAACTTCTTTCTTAACTGAAAAAGAACATAAACAGATTCGCAAGAGTGAGCTTACTAGATCAGCATGTCACAGTGACAATACTGAGATTAAACAATGATCAAATAAAATGATTTAAGAAATCAAGTTTCTTGTTAAGCAATGATTATAATTGTATATTTACTTTTATTTTAAAAACCAAGGTTAGGCTGTTGATCAGTCACGGAATAACCCCGAGCAAGGCACACAGCTCTGCTCTATAAACTGGATCCAAGGCACACATTGGCCTAATACGGCCACGAATCTGGTCTGACCACGAATCTGGTCCATATTTAAAAAATCATCCAATTCTATAATAACAACATAATAAGCAATATAATAAACAGAATCATAAACAACAGTGACAATATATTCGTCTCAAAGCATAGGGTAATTTATGGGCACCATATAGGTATAACAAGGTATTATAGAGGGTATGCAGGTTTGTACGTTAAACAATTCCATTTCGGTAACCGGTGTATGATATGAATATATTTATGGAGTAGTATCGTATGTATGTGATTCGTATCTGGGAATCCAACAATCAATTGTTTACAAAGAATAAGGCTTATGGCTCAAATATCAATTGAGGTGATGAGGGTTCAAGGGTAAGTAATTCAAAGCACTTGCAATATAAAATAGAACTATTCTGAATACATATGACAAGAAAGTTCAGAGATACTTGCCTTATCTCGATTGACTTCCACTTTACTTGCACACGTCTATCAATTCTTATTCACCGACTACTTGCTTTCCTTTTATATGCCTCACTCCCTCTTCTAGACATTATAAGTATCTATCAATACTTATTTTCATCTTATTCGATTCATTACAAGCTTCTATCTACCCTTCGTTTCACCCGAATCTGATGTCCGGATTGAAAGTTATGACGAAAACCGTCAAACAATAAATATACAGGCATACAACACATCAATTAGATCACACATAACACATAGAACGTAAGTTATTCGATAAAAATAACTTTTCAAAGAAGTTTCAGGGTTAAAATGATTTTCCGTTTATTTAATACGAATTTTTGAGCATTTTTTGTGATTAAAATGGGTAACAAAATTATTTTATAAATAAATAACAAGGTTCGAATACCCGAATTCGATTTCAAAATCATTTAATAATAATTATCGAGCCTTGAACATAATTTTGAAAAATATTTTAAAACTCGAAATCATTTTTCAGAATTTTTAAATCAAAAGAAATAATTAAATCTAAATAAATAATCAATTAAAATTAATTTATAACTAATTAAATCAATTAATATTTAAATTAATTTACCAATTAAATAATTAATTATTAACTAAAATTAATTAATTAAATAATTCAGATTTATTTTTGAATTAAAAATAATTTTTGGAATTAAAATAATGATTTTTGGAATTTTTAAATATTAATAATGAATTTTTGAAATTAAAATAAATAGAAAATATGATTTTTATAAATTTTCAAAACAGGAATCCTATTTTTGAAAATTCCAGAAACTACATGGACTAAACTTCACCATCTTCAAAAGTATAGGGACCAAACTGCAATTTTGCAGTTTTCTCGCCGGAAAACGACGGGTTCGCCGGAGTTAGAGATTCCAGTACCCTCCGGCCACCATCTGCTCCAGAAACAATCTACTTAACACGAGGAATACAATCATATAATTTAATCACCCAAATAACCCCTGAGTTGGCCGGAATAACTCAAAGAAAACTTGTCGGACGGTGAGTTCTTCTTTTCTCCGGCCAGCTCGTTTCCGGTATCGTTTGTTCATCAAACCACCACCAATCGATTCCTTTTTACAAGCTCTACACGTTGGTATCAATCAATTTCACTAATAACCCCAAGATCAAAACCCCCTAATTTCAATTGAAAACATTGAAACAGTTTATAAACCCTAATTTCATAATTCGAAGATTGAACACAAATTTGAACATTTTATTGAACTCCAAATTACTATTATAACATACCAAATTGATCTGAATCAAATTCTCTACAACATACAAGCATCAAATCACACAAACAACATCAAAATCAAAAATGCATAACTTAATCCAAATTAATTCAAAAATAAATTAAAATATAGAAAAATACCTATTGATTCTGCAGTAGTATGAATCACAGAACTTGATAGTACTCTTCATAAGCTTCGTTTTGGTTACTCACACATCCAAATCCGAGTTCGCTAACGCTTCCGGTTTTAGGTTTGATTACGAAGAACACTACGAATTCTAGGTTTTTTTCTGGAAATTATATAATTTTACTTTTTAATTGTGTTTATCTGTAGAAAATAGAATAGGGTAATGGCTATTTATATTTACGGAATATTGGTATCTCGTCGAATCATATAGGATATAAAAATAAAATACTTAAAAGTAAAGTATTAACAAACTTGATCCAATTCGGTACCGGTTTTAGGATAATTATCAAAGCCATGATTTTTGTAAATAATATAATAGTTTAATCAAAATATGCCATTTCTCGAAAATACGGATTTTATCGATTTACCGAAATGAAAATTATATCGTAAAATTAAAACCGGGAACCGTACAGGTAAAACCGTACTCCGGATCGAAAAAGTCAAAACACGGAAAATGTTCGGAATAACCAAATTAGGTAAGGAAGGAGTTTTCCCGAGACTTCCGGGTTGTAAAAACATAAAAAATGGTTGAAATTGGACAATTCTTGATTATTCAAAATAATTTATGATTAATCTGAAAAATAATTTATTAAAATTATAAATCATTTATAAAATCATATAACAACATATAAATTAATAGAAAAATATGAAAAGTGTCTATACTTTATTTTAGACATGCAAAATTAAAATTCTGAAATTTTACCACATATAAACACCCAAACACAAACACCAATTAACAGATAATTCAGCAAAAATTCGTATAATAATCACATAATATTTATTTATTAATAAAAATAATTATACGTCATATCCCGGATATTACATAACACAAAGAGTTAGGGAACTTGCATAACATACTTGCATCTTATATGCAAAATAAAAATATATTATTTTGAAAAAAGAGTACAAGGTTGAAAAACTTGCCTAGAGTCCAACTATATAGTCTCAAGGGTTCTCACAGTCCTTAATGTCCTCAGAGCTCCACTCGCTCCGATTGGTTCTATCAATGGATATAATAATCTAAGTTAGATTCAATAGATAAACAACTAAGAAACATAATCCACTCCATTAACTCATTACTTGCCAAGACCTTGATACTAATCCACAAACCTATATCGAGTCAAGAAAATACAAGTATAACTTATACTTAATCCATGGTCTTTACTCTCATTCTCTACACTAATACGTAGTCATGATAATCTTCACCAATTTCCATGTTTTAACCAATTCGAAACATCCTTTTATCTTGGTTAGAACGGATGGTCAAAGTAGTACCTCTACGGTTGACTATTCTGAGAATTACTATTACGCGACTCGCACTCTAACAATTTTAATAAATCAAAGAATTCATATTTAAATATGAAACCACTACTCTTCTTGGGTATTTTTAATAGTCATCATAAAATTTTCGTTTAAAAAATAAAAGTTTAACTTGATGAAAAATATATTAAAAGTTGAGTCTCCTACGAAATTTTACTATTTGCGCCGCTTCCACTAAAATGACTGTTTCTCCTAAACCATAAATTGTTTCGACATAATCTTTATATGGTTACAATCTACAAGACAAGCTTTTTATAGCCATTACCAGTGGTGCTTGAAAATATGCAGTTTACAGTTCTGAAAATGTACTACAAAACAGCCTAAAATGGATAATGTTACGCGGACATTACAACGGCTATAAACGGGACATTTTTCAATTCTAAATTACTCCAATATCAATACCAATCAATCAAAAACTCACCATCCACCTTATACTCCCTCCACTCAGTCAAATCTTCCATTAAAACTCAATCAAAATTCAAAACCCATTCTTCAAAACTTAACAATAACTCATCTAATAACTTAAAATATCAATCATTAACATATACAATACATACATGCTTTCATCTCTAAGTTTCAAGCAAATTAATTTTAAAAAACACTATTCATCATCTTCTTAAACTTAAGAAAAGAGATATCTAGAAAGAGTGGGTAAAATAGATGTTACCATCAAAAGAACGAGTTCATTTTCCTCTTTGTTTTAAGCTACTGAACGCGATGATCTACCAATAAACAAGCAAGTTTTGATATTCTTCTTCCTCTTTCATTAAGCTTCGGTACTCTCTCAAAAATGGGGGAGAAATGGATGAGTTATATGGCCTTTTTTGGTTTGTTATCAATTTATTTCAATGGCTTGGTCAAAGTGCAAGTTAGTCACTCAAGTTTGCTTTCTCTTCAAAGCTTCTTCAATACACTTCACTTATCCTTTCTCATTTAATCCACTCTTCCTCTAAAATTGCAAGTTATATGCCTCAGATACTATTTCTAATTGCACACGTAGTCACCATTTATCATCTTGGAGAATCCTCTGAAATATGCGATCAATCGGAGACAAAAAAAATTACTATTCATCGGGCACTATTCATCGCATTTTTCAACTTGCTCATTTCTGAATTCTGACGAACCCAACTTACGTTTATTTAATTCCTAGATTAAGTCTCTTTATAAATCCATTTTTGAGGAATTAAATATTCCTACACTTTTTCGGTTACCAAAATAGTTCGATTTTTTTTATCAAAATCCAAGTTACGAATCTTTGAGATCTGACGTGATTTACATAAACTTATTTATAGTATTAATCACTAATACGGATTCCAAATCCTCTTATGGATCTTACAACATAGGTGGCACGATATAAATTACTTAAACTGTAAAGTTACTATTCATTAACTTTACACCAAAGAAGATTGATTATCAATTACCAATAGAATACGCATTCATTCGAATTCCTAGTTAAAACACCAAATGTTTAACATCCTTAAAGCATTAATACTATTTAGAACACAACTTCTATCTCCTATATAATCCTTGGATTTAAATCCTTTAATCTTAACGCTTTATACTTAATTCTTTCAGTGTCTAGTGAATTTTTGGGAAAAATTGAAGTGCTCATTATCGAATTCTGACGACTGTTACACACACAAAAATTCATCACCGAACACTAATTTGGACTCAGAATTCCAATAACGGAACTTCTATATATGGCCGTCTAAAATTATTCCCATCAGCAAAAATTTTACTATTTATAAAAAGATTTCAAATTAGTCCAAAATTTTGGGTTATTACATGAATTGTTTAACTCTGATGATCCTGCACTGCTTACTCTCTGACTTGGATATTAGATCCTGGTATGATTGTAAAACTTTGATTCCTTTATACAAAACTCATAGCTTTAGAACAATTCATACCCCTCATTTGTAGTGTTTATCTATATTGAACTAACATGAACTATTTTGAGCTAATGAGTTTTGGATGAATAGTATTATCAAAAGAATTAGAAAGCGTGGTCATCTGAGACATCCTTCATGAATCCATGTAGTGGTAAGTAAAGGTAAAACTTCTCTGGACCTGAAATCACTCTGTTATGGATTATTAAATTCTCTAATATTGTACTTCGGATGTTTGTGATCATCAACACTAGGTGATTTTAGGAACTGACTATGAACCTATCAAACCTCATAGGTTCTAACCCAAGTCATTAGAATTAAACACTTTTTAAACAGAATCCCTTTACCTGGCTCTGATATATTCACCATATTTTGTTCTGATACATCTAATTTTCTTGAGATATCAACTTGGTGGTCAGATAAAATTACCACTTGGTATTGGAGTTGTGTTGAGAATGAGGAAGATAGTGCCAAGAAGCACCACATAAGGAAGGAAAGGTCAACCCTACAGCTCTGTCTCTCACAAAATAGCGGAGTATTCATAACCTGAGATATTTGTAAGCCCATCTGTATTCTCCCATAAGAATATAGAGCTGAAAAGGCATATAAACTGTTATTATATGCACTCTCTCAACAAAATGTTATCTACTGAAATTCACCTGTCAGCCAAGGCATCTGAATGAGAGTCACTACCCCTTGATTTTAATATTCCCTATACATATGTAAGATTCACATACACAAGAAAGGTATTGACACAACAATTATTATTAAACCATATCAAGGTCAATAGCAATGGTTGAAATCATAGACCATATTTCTGCTCACTCTCTCTGATATTGAGTTTAGACTCATGTTCTTGGATTTACTCGATTCTTAATCTTCAGATCCTGATCTTACCAGCTTCGTACTCTGATTTTTGGATTAAGGTCAAGATCCTAGATATGTGATATATTTTTCCATGCTTTGATCTATGGATTGTTAATTCCTATAAGTCTTCACAGACTTCAAAAGAAATCTTTGATCCATAATGGCATATCATTGTTCATTGATTACCTTTCCAGAACTCAAATATAGAAATAATTTTGAGTTTAGTCAAAATTGCAATTTGTAAATGAGGACTCAGATATTATCTGACGAGTTTATGAGGTATACTTCTTCATGGAAGTTGAGAGATATCAGGAATCCTGCCACTTAAAAAATCCTAATTTACCCTCTTAGAAGGAACATTTCTAAATCTCTTGACTGGGAGTTTCCATCCTTGAAGGGGGAAGGCAACTTTTATATGAAAAGGATCTTCTTGTACACTTGGATGTTTGGAGCTTTGAGTGGGTGCGACACTGTGAGACTGAGTGACAAACACTTGAGTGTAGAGTGGAGTGAAACATATTGTGAGATCAGTAAACGGAAATCACACACTTGCACTGTGAGTAAATGGTTACCATCAATAATCTCTTCACTTGGTTATATAATCCTAAGGTTCTACGCTGATACATTTTGAAGGATTACTCAACTAAGGGGGAGAGATTATAAAAATTCGATAGTCTTTCTGATACTAAGAAAGGGAGTTTCTAGCTTTATTGTACTAAAGAGAGGATTTTTCATCTTAGGGGGAGAAATTATTGGTTATGATTTCCAAAATAGTTTCTATGTGCTTTATGGGAAGATCTGAAGATTGAAGACAGAATTTGGAAAACGTATCTATCTGTAACTTTACATAAGGGAGAGAAAAATATGTTCTCTACTGAAGCTGAAGGTTTATAGAAGATGCATAAGGCAAAAGATAGTATTATTTCCAAGTCCGGAGATGAATGTTGAAAGCTGATTGAAGACTCATGGTTATAGTTAGTTGAGTTATCCTCCAAACTGTGGCTTCTCCATTATTATTTGACCGTCAGGTGTAACAGTCAAATAGGGGGGATTGTTGAGCAAGATTGAAGCTGTATATATAACTCAACAATTTTGGTTTGGATAACTCAAAATAGAACAAAGGACTTGAAAATAATCTATATTTTACTAGAATTAGTATAGAATGTTTATTGGGCATATACATGATAATTTTGGTAGTTGCAGTGAAGAAGACATCAATAGAGATTCATATGAAGTTCATTAATATATTCAGGAAATGGAGGAATAAGGTTGAAGTCATTCGAAGCAGTTATTAAGATTAGTGTGAAGACCTCAACGATTCTATGAGAAGTTGATTGTATCTGGTAGAAGACTTGACAATGATTTCAGAAGATTATAGTACGAAGGCATGAGAGTGGAACTAGTCACATGTGAACCAGACCATTGCACTAGGTGTCACGTAAAAGGAAACTAAGTACAATCATTAGGAAGATAGTTAAGTGAGGATTTGTATCTGGATATGCAGGTTATATGGTTTATACGAAGACTCAAGAGAGAAGACTTGATTACAGCTAAACTTAAGAATTGCAATGCTCTATAAAAACTAAGTCAAAGTGATCACTACCTTGTAGTAGGAGTCATCATGGCCGGTATATTAATTATCAGAAGCAATATTGTAATATACGTGAATAATAATAATAATAATAATAATAATAAAAATAATAATAATAATAATAATAATAATAGTAATTATAAGTATTGAATTAGATATGGAATAAGAATAATAATTAAATATTTTGAGTAAATTAGAAAAGGAAAAGGAGTGATAATAATATTTAGTTAATTAGTTTTATTCTAATTCTAATAGTAATAGTATACTTTATGTAGTATATATATAATCACACACCATTAGCATGAGTCAAAACAAAAAGAAAAAAAACCTAGGTTGCACAGAGAGAGAAGAATGAAAGAGAAATAGAAAGAAACAGAGTTGCTCTGCATTATGGTCTTTGAAGTCTAAGCTATCAACAAGCTATCAACAAACAAGTACATACATGCTTTTGTCTGAGTTATTAAACCGGATAGCCATAATATTACATCAAGTACTTTGAAGTATTTATATACATAGTTGTTATATTAAAGTTTTAGCAACCATGGTTATGTTCTTGTATATTTAAAAATTTAATTGTATGTTGAAATATTATATTCATATAAATCTATAAATTCATCCATGTAATTATGTGATTGTGTACGTCAACATTAGTTAGTTATGATGTAAACTTGATCGAGTAATTTATAATATTAAAATTTTATTAGATATATTAAATTGGTTTTTGTACATGGACAATTACGGCATTAGCTAAGATTTACTTAAATTATATAATTATGTTATGTTTTTGCTAGTAACTGTGTTATGATTTTGTAAATTTAGTTGTATATTTATTAGCCTTATTTTTATTAAAAAAAATATAAGAATAAAGGTTATCTTTGAATATAGTTTAGTATAGTAGTTTTCATTATGAAAATATATTTTAATGAATTATTCATGCGATGACTATGTTGTCAAATCTTAAAAATCTTGTTTACATCGTGTGTGTATTATACTTTAAAGTAGGTAAGACGTGTGTTGCTTATTTTTTAAGTTATTACAATTTAAGTATATATATCTAAATTATTTTATATTCAGATTCATTTGTCATGCAGTCTGACCACAGTGCCACCTACCGGGGGCATAATAATTGTAACGTGAACAGAGCATTAGTGTTTGAATGGTGCAAATAAATACAATCAGAAGCCAATAAATTTGTTATAATTATTTAGGTAATTATGTTAGCTAGTGAATATTAATCAAAAAAAATTGAATATTAACAATAAATTACGATTTTGTGTTTAGATTGGGAGCCGGGAAATTAGCGAATCGATTGTGGATATTGTTAGTTTCTTTAGTGATATATTTAAGGTACGGATTCTGTCCCCTTTTTATTCAGCGCTACTCCTCTTGTCCAATATATTTATTTGATTCATTCTGTTCTACTTTCTGTTCATTCCGTTAATATTTGCTTTGACTGTTTTAACTTCCAAAAATTATTTTAAAAATTGTTTTAAAAATTGATTTTGAAAAATTTAGATATCTGTTATGTGGTCTTAAAAAAATTATTTATGACACCATCGGCTTGTGGAAATTTGAATTATTTTTATCAAGTGATTTTAAATTTTGCGAGAATATTTTATTTGAACCCTTAGAGATGTTAGGTATACCGAGTTAACCAGTTGTAGGGGTACTACAGTCATGACATTGCGACACCAGTGACATGACACTTCCGTGATAGTGTGATTGGTCACAGCGTATCCTTCTGTTTGCTCTTGGGAGGAGCTTTTGGCCATTTGATATTTGTTCAGGATACGTGGGTGCACCCAAAGTTTGATTTGTAATTTATTTACGGTGATGTTGTATATGTCGTACACGTCAGTCGTTCTGTTGCACGCATTAGGTACCCTATGATGTGTGTATTTGTAATTTTTTGAACTCAGTATGAAATTTCCTAACCCCTTGTTGTTTCAGCCGTATTGTTTTTTTTGAAGTTATTGTTTTATTATAAACTGTGAAATATACATTTCCGACTTTCTGTTTTATAAACTGTATTCCAAATCCGTACTGGGCATTTGGCTCATGTCGTATTCTTTTTCTGGCAGGTGCTTAGGGGGATCTGGGACTGTGTGATGGAGAGCTACCCCATTTAGTTGATTAGGATTTCGGACTTTATCATTATCTAGACTTAATTATTTATAGATTTTGGTATTTATATTATTATTTTAGACAGTTTGAGATTTAATATTATTTTTGTAGATTTTTAGACTGTTTAATTATTATTTAGAAATATATTAGTGCTCTGTTTGCAGGTTTATGGATTTTTAAGTAGTATCTCCTTTTATTATTAAAAACGGGTGTTACAGAGAGGCATCGGAGTTTAGGTTCTTTCTTTTAGAAAACCTGCTTAGGTTGACCTATGAGTTTGGGTAAACGATAGGATGAGCGTTCTATTTAATTTCATTTCATTCTGCTCTTTATCATTTTATTCTGCATCATCATTTTGAAATCTGTTTGTAACTGCTTCATCATATTTATTCTCATAATCTTCATTCGTTCGCTATCTTATATTATAGATGCCTCCTAGACTTGATCTTTTTTACATTGACCACGCTTAGCTTACTGAGATGATAAGGCAAGCAGTGGCTCAGGCTGTATAGCAGGCTTTGGCAAACCAAGGAAATCAGAATGGCGAGGGAAATCAGAATGGACAAGGAAATCAGAATGGCGAGGTAAATCAAAATGGCAATGGGAATCAGAATCAGAACGGTCAGGGCCATTAATTAGAGTCGTTTGTATGGTTGGAGAGGTTTGTGAAGAAGAAAACAGACTCTTTTAGTTCAGCACCGACTCCTATTGATGGTAAAAATTGGATTGTTTATCTCAAGAAGATTTTTGATGCACTAGGTTGTGATGAGATTCAGAAGGTCAGGTTAGTTGTGTATAAGTTGGACGGGGATGCTCAGAGGTGGTGGAGAGGAGTGAAAGCTACTAGAGGGGAGCAGCATGCAGAGGCTTTGGAATGGCGGGGATTCAAGAAGGTATTCTATGAGTAGTACTTCTCTAATGCTGATAAGGAGGCTTATTTGAGAGAGTTTTATTTTATTGTGTAGCACCATGATGAGAGCATTACTGATTATATGGCGAGGTTTATAAGGTTGGCTGGATTTGCTGGGACAGTTATAGGGACTGCTGCACAGCAGGCTGATAAATTTAAATAGGGGTTGAAGTCTTATCTGAGGGGTTCTATAATTTCTTTTAAATTTGATAATATAGCAGAGGTGGTTGATGCAGCAAAGGATATTGAGAAGGAGTGCATAAATTTCAGGACTTCCAGGTCTCACAGTGGTAGTAAGGGGGCTAGGAATGATTAGGGTTTTGTACAGGGTAGACAGTGGTATAGAGGTCAGAGTGGTCAGCAGGGACAATGGCGCGGACAAAATTAGAATAGGGGTGGTCAGTAATTCCACGGCCGGAATCAGTATGTTGGTCGGAGTCAGCAGTTTCAGCGATAGAAATGGCCTAGGCAGTGGCAGAATCGTCAACAGGGGCAACTCTGTTACTCAGTGTATGAGGGAAATCCCAATATGATTCCAGTAGCTCCTTGTGCTACATGTGGTGGAAATCATCCAGGTAGAGCTTTTTACAGACATACTGGGGCTTGTTTCTTGTGTGGTAGCATGTCACATAGGGAAAAGGATTATACAATATCACAGAACACTGGTGGAGGAGAAGCTGGCGGTTGTAGTGGCAGTCAGCAGAATCCTACAGCTAGAGTATTTGCATTGACTGCAAATCAGGCAGCAGCTAATTCGGGTACCGTTTCAGGAACACTTCTTATTGGTAGACGTGATGCTTATGTGATATTTGATACTGGTTCTACCTATTCTGTTATGTCTTTATCATTTGTTCGTCATCTTGGCGTTGCACCTTTATTATTGTATCCTCATATGTCTATTACTATCCCGATGGGGAATTCTGTTATTATATCTTATGTATATCGAGAGTTTCTGATGGTTGTAGGAGATAGAAATTATAAGGTTAATTTGATTCCAATAGAGATGCATGACTTTGACATTATCTTGGACATGGATTGGTTGAGTAAACATCATGCCACAATTGATTGTCAAGGAAAAAGGGTGATCTTTGAGGATGCAGATAAACCAAAATTTGTATACCAAGGGTCTCAGCCGAAGGGGGAGGTTAAGTTAATTTCTGCTCTAAAGGCGAGTAAATTGTTATCCAAAGGTTGTGATGGCTACCTTTCTTTTGTGAAGGATACATCGAAGGATGAACCTCGCATCGAGGATTATCCAGTTGTCAGGGGGATGAAGATGTGTTCCCTGATGAGCTACCAGTTAGTCCACCACATAGAGAAGCGGAGTTTACTATTGAACTTGTTCCAGGTGCCGAGCCTATTTCTAAGGCGCCTTACCGGATGGCACCACTTGAGTAGCAAAAATTGAAGGAGCACTTATAAGTTTTGTTGGATAGAGGATTTATCAGGCCAAGTGTGTCTCTATGGGGCGCTCCTGTGTTATTTGTGAAGAAGAAAGATGTTCCATGAGATTGTGTGTTGACTATAGGGAGTTGAATAAGGTGACTGTCAGAAACAGGTATCATTTGCCATGCAATGATGACTTGTTTGATCAGTTACAAGGGGCGAAGTACTTTTCGAAGATAGATTTGAGATTAGGTTACCATTAGTTATGAGTTAGGGATGAAGATATTCCGAAGACTGTATTTCGCACTCGTTATGGTCATCATGAGTTTTAGTGATGTCTTTTGGGTTGACGAATGCACCAGCAGTATTTATGGATTTGATGAATCGGGTCTTTCATGATTATCTGGATAAATTTTTTGTGGTCTTCATCGATGATATCTTGATATACTCTGGGAGCAAAGAGGAGCATGAGGAGCATTTACGTACTTTACTTGAAATTTTGAGGGAGAAGAAGTTTGTGAAATTTTCAATGTGTGAATTCTGGTTGGAGGATATGGCATTTTTGGGGCATATTGTATCTGGTAGAGGCATTGAATTGGATCCTGCGAAAGTCGAGGCTATTACTAATTGTCCCAGACCTAGCAATGTGATAGAGGTGAGGAGTTTCTTGGGTTTGGCAGGTACTACAGACGTTTTGTGGAAGGTTTTTCTTCTATAGCTTTGCCATTGACTCGACTTATGAGGAAGGGCATTAAGTTCGAGTGGATCGATGATCGTGAGAAGATCTTTCAAGAGTTGAAGAAGAGGTTGGTGTTCACTCCAATACTTGTGTTGCCATCAGGGAGTGGTGGTTTTCAGGTTTATAGTGATGCTTTTAAGATAGGAATGGGGTGTGTTCTTATGCAACATGGGAAAGTGATTTCTTACGCCTCTAGGCAGCTTAAACCCTATGAGGTAAACTATCCTACCCATGACTTAGAGTTAGCAACAGTGGTCTTTCCTTTGAAGATTTGAAGACACTATCTTTATGGAGAGACTTGCGACATCTTTACTGATCACAAGAGTCTTAAATACATCTTTACTCAGAAGGACGTTAACATGAGGCAGCGGAGGTGGCTTGAACTTCTTAAGGATTATGATGTAAATATTCGGTACCATCTAGGGAAGGCGAATGTAGTGGTAGACGCTCTTAGTAGGAAGAACTTGGAGAGTGTTACATCTCTCATTACTCAGTCATGCCTTATTTCAGATTTGGAGTGCTTGGGTGTTGAGTTGTATGTTCGAGGATCAAGTGGTAGCATTGCAAATTTGAAAGTGGAACTAAATCTTGTTTCAAATGTTAAGAAAGCCCAGAAGAATGATACAGGTTTGGAATCTATTAGATCCAAGGTGACAGGTGGAAAGCAAACATATTTTCGTGTTGATGATGAGGGTGTGATATGGTTGGGGGGAAATTGTGCATGCCCGCAGACCCGACGATTCGTGAGGAAATTTTGAAGGAGGCTCATAGTTCTTCATTCTCTATTCATCCAGGTTCCACCAAAATGTATGCAGATTTAAAGAAGTACTTTTTGTGAAGTAGAATGAAAGGAGATATAGCAAAATTTGTGGGGAAATGTCTTACATGTTAACAAGTGAAGATAGATCATCAGAGGCCTAGTGGACTATTACAGCAGCTATATATTCCAGTTTGGAAGTGGGAAAACATTACTATGGATTTTGTAACTCATTTGCCAAGGACTTTCGAGAAGAATGATGTCATATGGGTGGTGGTTGATAGACTAACTAAGTCTGCTCACTTCTTGCCTATTAGAGAGACTACTCATGTTCATGAGTTGGCAGAGATTTTTCAGCGAGATATTGTTAGACTTCATGGTGTGCCTGTGTCGATAGTTTCTGACAGGGATACGAGGTTTACATTACATTTTTGGAAGGGGTTCCGGCAAGCTTGGGGTACGAGACTTAATTTTAGTACAACTTATCATCTGCAGACCGATGGACAGTCAGAAAGGATGATCCAAATGTTGGAGGATATGTTGAGGGCATGTGCTTTGGAGTGGACATCTGACTGGGATAAGTATTTGTATCTTGTTGAGTTTGCGTACAATAACAGTTGGCATGCGAGTATCGGTATGCCACCATTTGAGGATTTGTATGGTAGGAGGTATAGGGCACCATCTTGTTAGGATGTGGTTGGTGAGAGAGTCATTGAAGGGTTGGAGTTGGTTAGAATCACTAATGAGAAGGTAGATAAAGTTAAAGAAAGTTTGAAGGAGGCTCGATCGCGTCAAAAGAGCTATGCGAACCAACACAAGAAGTTTGGTGGATTTGAGCCAGGTGATCATGTGTTCTTGAAGGTGTCTCCTTGTAAGGGTGTGAAGCATTTTGGAATGAAAGGGAAGCTTAGTCCGAGATATGTTGTACCTTCTGATGTTATGGAAAAAGTTGGGGAAGTATCTTATAAAGTTGCGTTGCCTCCATAACTATCTCATGTGCATAATGTGTTTCATGTGTCAGTTTTGAGAGGCTATAAGTATCATCCATTACACATTTTTCAGTATCCATTATATAAGATAAGAGAGAATCTTTATTATGAAGAAGAAGCAGAGGTTATTTTAGCTCGAGAGGAGCGGGTTTTGAGAAAGAACACCATTCCGTTTGTGAAAGTTTTGTGGAAAAATCATTCTGAGAGAGAGGCTACTTGGAATTAGAAGAATCTATTTGTGAGAAATATCCACAGTTATTCGATTCAGGTACGAATATTTAGTTCTGTTAGATTCCGGGGACGGAATCCTTTTTAAGGGGGTATATATGTAATATACGTGAAATTTAATAATAATAATAATAATAATAATAATAATAATAATAATAATAATAATAATAATAATAATAATAATAATAATAATATTAAGAAGTGTTGGATTAGATTTGGAATAAGAACAATAATTAAATATTTTGGGTAAAATAGAAAAGGAAAAGGAGTGATAATAGTTTTTAGTTAATTAGTTCTATTCTAATTCTAATAGTAAAAGTATACTTTATGTAGTATATATATAATCACACACCGTTAGCATGAGTCAAAACAAAAAGAAAAAAACCCTAGGTTGCGCAGAGAGAGAAGAAAGAAAGAGAAATAGAGAGAAACATAGTTGCTGTGCATTGTGGTCTTTGAAGTCTAAGCTATCAACCAGCTATCAACAAACAGGTACATACACGTTTTTGTCTGAGTTATTAAACCGGATAGCCATAATATTACATCAAGTACTTTGAAGTATTGATATACATAGTTATTATATTAAAGTTTTAGCAACCATGGTTATGTTCTTGTATATTTAAAAATTTAATTGTATGTTGAAATATTATATTCATATAAATCGATAAATTCATTTCTATAATTATGTGATTATGTACGTCAGCATTAGTTAGTTATGATATAAACTTGATCGAGTAATTTATAATATTAAAATTTTATAAGATATATTAAATTGGTTTTTGTACATGGACACTTACAGCATTAGCTAATATTTACTTAAATTATATAATTATGTTATGTTTTTGCTAGTAACTGTGTTATGATTTTATAAATTTAGTTGTATATTTATTAGCCTTATTTTTGTTAAAAAAATTATAAGAATAAAGGTTATCTTTGAATATAGTTTAGTATAGTAGTTTTCATTATGAAAATATATTTTAATGAATTATTCATGCGATGACTATGTTGTCAAATCTTAAAAATCTTGTTTACATGGTGTGTGTATTATACTTTAAAGTAGGTAACACATGTGTTGCTTATATTTTAAGTTATTACAGTTTAAGTATATATCTAAATTATTTTATAATTTAGATTCATTTATCATGCATTCTGACCATAGTGCCACCTATCAGGGGCATAATAATTGTAACGTGAACATAGTATTAGTGTTTGAATGGTGCAAATAAATACAATCAGAAGCCAATAAATCAGTTATAATTATTTAGGTAATTATGTTAGCTAGTGAATATAAATCAATAATAAATTATGATTTTGTATTTAGATTGGGAGCCGGGAAATTAGCGGATCGATTGTGGATTGTTAGTATCTTTAGTGATATATTGAAGGTACGGATTATGTTCCCTTTTTATTCAGCGCTACTCCTCTTGTCCATTATATTTATTTGAATTCGTTCCATTTTACTTTCTGTTCATTCCGTTAATATTTACTTTGACCGTTTTAATTCCAAAAATTGTTTTAAAAATTGATTTTGAAAATTTTAGATATCTGTTATGTGGTCATAAAAAAATTATTTATGACACCATCTGCTTGTGGAAATCTGAATTATTTTTATCAAGTGATTTTAAATTTTGCGAGAATATTTATTTGAACCCTTAGATATATAAGTTATACCGAGTTAACCAGCTGTAGGGTTACTACATCAATGCCATTGCGACACCAGTGACATGACACTTTTGTGAAAGTGTGATTGATCACGACGTATCCTTCTGTTAGCTCTTGGGAGGAGCTTTTGGCCATTTGATATTTGTTGAGGATACATGGGTGCACCCAGAGTTTGATTTATGATTTGTTTACGGTGACGTTGTATATGTCGTACACGTCAGTCGTTTTATTGCACGCATTAGATACCCTATGATGTGTATATTTGTATCTGTTCTGATCGTGTATGAAATTTCCTAACCCCTCATTGTTTCAACCATATTTTTTTTAAAGTTAATGTTTTATTATAAAATGTGAAATATATATTTTCGACTTTCTGTTTTATAAATTGTATTCCAAATCCGTACCGGGCGTTTGGCTCATGTCGTATTCTTTTTCTGGCAGGTGCTTAAGGGGATCTGGGACTGTGTGATGGAGAGCTACCTCATTTTGTTGATTAAGATTTCGGACTTTATCATTATCTAGACTTAATTATTTATAGTTTTCGAGATTTATATTATTGGTTTAGACAGTTTGAGATTTAATATTATTTTTGGAGATTTTTAGACTGTTTGATTATTATTTAGAAATATATTAGTACTCTGTTTGCAGGTTTATGGATTTTTAAGTAATATCTCCTTTTATTATTAAAAAGAGGTGTTACAAATATCCTTGATGTACAGTTTAATATCTCCGTACAGGAATTGGTCTTCACTTAGTAGGAGCATAGGAGAAGAAACTAGAGAAAAAACTATCTCCAAATGTGATTTTATATTCTCTTGGTAACAACTTAGAATTATTTTCATGTCAAAAAGATTCTAAGGTACTAAGTTGTTACTACTAGTGATTCTAGAGCTATAGGGAGTGCGAAAAACATTCTAAGGCATTAAGTGGTTATCAAGGTTCCTTCTCAAGACCTTGTACTCTCAACTAAGGGACATAAGGAGAAGATCTAGTCGCCACCTAGACTCATTGTAATGCAAAAATTATTCTCCACCTAGACTCATTGTAATGCAAAAATTATTCTAAGGCATGAGTTGTTCATATTAGGGCTTCTATATCACAACCTAGTTGTACAAGACCCTAGAAGGCACCACTTAGCTATACTAGAAGAGTATTGGTCACAACTTAGATATGCAAGTACAAGGGAAATTACTTCTAGTCGCAAGTAAGAAGATTTCAAAGGCAAACTCATATTTCTCCCTCTCTAGTCGCAAGCTACACTCCTAAAAACTCTCAAATGCGCAACTAGATGAATTTTCTAAGTCAATATACCTTCTAGTCGCCACTTACAATATAAGCTAAGGAAGGATCATCTAGTACACGCAAGTCAAGAAGAAAGGACTCCCAGGGACGCAAGTTGTGGTATATTTGCAAGTTGTCAATCCAAAATACTTGGTTCTAAGGCATCCACGTGTCCTTTCTCTCTCTTACCTACCTACCAGCTATATATTCAAATCTGATGCAATTGGAATTGAATCTCTCCATTCTTGAATAGTGCAAAACTCTTGCAAAATATTCTCAGCACACAAAAAACTTGATTTGACAAGGAGAGGTCATGCCCAATTTATTTCATACCATTTAAAGTCATACAAAGTTGATACACTCATCGTTATAAACTTCTTTGATTATATTGTTTATTATTTGATAAGAGTTTTAGATCTTTAGAGTGATAAGAAGAACCCTAGATTGATAGCTTATTGTACTGGTTCTTTTTATACTTGTTGCTTCGAATCATTTGTATTTGGAGTTGTAACAAAACATCTGGATATTTATACTTTGAATAAAAGCATATTTACCTAGAAATCACTTGTGTTTGTTTATTTCATTTTTAGTTTCAATATCCGCTGCATTATTTGTTGAAAAACGAAGAACATACATTCACCCCTCCTGTATGTATTTTTTGAACCCAGCAACAGGGCTCCCAAATCACATACTAGATGTTTATGAACATTCCCCTACGAGGATAACCCGTAAGACTACAGAAAGACGCCTTCGACATGTTTTCGGGACGAAAGGCTCCCGGAAGGCCCTTTTTGTTGGAGCTCTCCGGAGTCCTCCTCCATGCCTAGGGCACGCCTTAAGCATGTAATGGTCCTCTGGGGGCTCCTCTTCCTTCCATGTACGATTCTTATGTTTTGTTCACTTCCCAGTTTAGTTGTGGGAGCAACCTACTCGCTAATTCTTCCTTGTCATCTCACTTGTGTTGCGGAACGGCCACCCCGTGCGGCCATATAGCACGGGGCGCGCCCTATGAAGATCTGAGGACATTTCCCTGGAGCCCGGGTCGTTCTTGATTCCTTGGTCATTTTGCTCATTCTCCCTTGACTTAAGATCATCCTTTATAGGCTCCTTATCAATATTTGTTCCTCATCATCATCTTCTACCATAGCGACCATCGTGGTATCGTCGTCGTAGCAGTCGTCGCGCACTTCCTCCACCATGGTCGTCATAACCCTCAGTCGTAGTGATCATCGTAAATCTTTATATACAACTTAACCAATCATCGGCATAACTTCTCATCGTCAGTTGTAACACCCCCAGATCCGGGGTCGGGGATCCGGGTTGTCACGAGTTCCATTTCCCTTAATAACACCCAATCTTAATAATTACTCAACTACTCTGTACTGTGACCCCACAATAAACATACACACCACACGTTATAGTCTCAGAGATGAACATCAAAAAAATAACCACAAGTCATTTTATTCCACAATTATCTGCCAATACACCTTAAAAGGTTTTCTGAATAAATTTACATTTCCTTGCCATTATTACAATTCATAAATATACATAAATCTGGTACATCAAAAGTTGAAAGCCTAGCCTATTGGTAGTTCCTACCTCAGCTACAGCGACATCAACACCTATAGGAAACTGCGGAATGCTTCCTATCCGCTCGCGAATTGGGAGCTTGGTCCTGTTCATCTTGTCTATCTGATGTTGTGTGATGAAAGAAGAAAGCAAGGGTGAGCAGCAAGCCCACCAAAATAATATATATATAATGATTAACAATATATGAGCCTTCTCATAGTACTCATGAAAGTCTTGGTCAAAAGAAATGAACCAAGTTTGATATCTTAATGCGATGAAGTCGCAAAATATTCAGTATATATACATATATACTTTTCAAAATCTTGGAAGTCCTCTTCCATGTATAATATACACAAAGTTCCAGTTTATAACTGTATAAAAATATCGTTGCAAGGTGATCTCATATATCTAACCTTGTCTCAACGTTTTTCTGAAAATCTTTGTCATTCATAAGACAATTATTAACTAGATATAAGTTTAAAAGATGAAGTTACAAGATACTCCAATATGCTTATATCTTTTCCAAATACTACTTGAACTACCACCGTTCAAGTTATAATGAGCTTTCAACAGTTCATCACATAGATGAGACTACAAGACAAGATTTGAATAGATTAAATCTTTGAAATATTATTAAAGGAAATGAAGTTATGATATACTTCATTAAGTTCTGATATATATATATATATATATCCACATATACATCTTCTTTATGCATTTCCTGAAAACCACTGTCATGTAAAGTATGAACAGAGTTTGAAACATCCAATGAATTTTGGAAAGGAAAAGAATTTTGGCATAAACCAGATATCTTGCTGATCAGGCAAAGATACCAATAAGTAACCTTTTCCACTAGTAGATGGACGAATTCCCCACTGGTCATCACCCTGGTCGCAATAGGACCTTATGCTGGACTGCCACTCAGCCACTTATGCATTTGATGGACTCCCACTGAGCCACTTACACTATCATGGACGCCCACTGAGCCCATGTTGCTTATGTCGACTCGATAGATGGACTTACTTCCCGAACGTTGGGTAAGTAATCAATTCATTTACCAAAACTGCAATCTTGTTGCGAATATAAAATACACCATAGAGCCGGATCCCTCAGGTTTTGAGCGAGTATTTAAATCCCCTTTAAAAGGAAGATCTTAATTATAAAAATGAGTTTTGGGATCCGCTCTAACTTTTAAAAATCATTTTGAAGATTCGAAAACACTTTAAAGAGTGTTTGGAGTAATCCTGATTTAATGAAGTAAATCAGCCCCAATATATTAGAAAATATCTGAATATTATTATTTAAATAATATTCCCATAAAGAATAATTGAGGTAGAAGTTGGAAAACTTACTTGAAATGAATAGTAAATAATCAAAGATATACTTATACGAAAGTAATATCTTTACTTGAATATCAAAAGTAAGTTTGATTATCGAATATTATTCTTTAATAAAATAAAGAATATTAATAAATAGTAAGCGGAGTCATAATACCTCGAATGAATATTATAAACAATATTCATTAAATAAAATAAAGGAGTCATACATCCTCAAATGAATATCCAATTAATAATCATTAATAATATAAACTGAGTCATAAGCCCTCGAATGAATATTCAAATAATATTCAAATAATAAAATAAACTGAGTCATAAGCCCTCGAATTAATATTCAAATAATAAAATAAACTGAGTCATAAGCCCTCGAATGAATATTCAAATAATATTCAAATAATAAAATAAACTGAGTCATAAGCCCTCGAATGAATACTCAAATTAATATTCAATTAAGTAAAATAAAGGTATCGAATAAACCTTATTCGATCCATAGTTTTAAAAACTATATCCATATATATATAAATATATATATATAATATACTCGGGAACATCGACTCCCGGTTTAGAAATATGTTCACCTTTTATCCCCTATACTAAGGGTATACGCAACTACTTGCTTATTTCTACCATAGGTATTATGTAACTATAAGCATTGAAATCAACAGATAGATAACCAGATTACGAAATAGACATGCATATATACCATATTAGCATGCTCCAATATATCGCAAAATTTGCTAATAACAATCATGCACTATCACAAGATAATGCATATACATATATTTACATCACAACAACAGTATATTGGGTAGAAAACTTGTCTGAGCGACTGGGGGTTACGAATGGCTCGGGACGAGTCTGGTAACCTATAAGCAACAAGTAAGTTGGAATTAAACCAAAGTCACTTGTAAATCTATACTCTAACCAACTCAGACTCTAACGCTCGTTTTGCGCTTAACGATTTACTTAAGTCGCTCGAGTACCCTCGGTTCCACCATTTTTAATAATTTACCCATTATGAGTTTTAAGGAGATTCTTTCGCGAGTGTCTTATCAACTGCCTAACACACTCTACATAAATGTTTCATGCTCTAATTAGTCATTTAAGGGCCTTAACCAAGGTTTCAAAGTAAGGCGAGGGGTAAAGGTTCGTTCGCGAAACACCGTTACTTAAAACGGTCGTTTCTACTAAACCGTACATCGGATTCAAGCAAACCACATATCAAAACGAAGCTTGAAACATAACCTATCTAAGCATGGAAGTGGTTAGTTTATAGAAGTGGGTGTTCGGGTCCAACAGTTAATCACAAAACAGTTTATAGAAAATCGGGCATTACGACGGCTATAACCTAACGATTTCCAAAGTTTAAACTACACCAAATCATCACCAATTCAACAACAATCCAACATCCATCAACATCAAACTAAACCCATTCATCTAAGCACTATTATCATCCAAACAAACCAAACTTAAAACTAAGGGTTCAAGAGTTTATACCTTCCTTGGAGAGTGGGTAGTCACTAACAAGCCTCTAGGAACCTTGATCTATGCTTAATCAACCTTAAGCTTTCATGAAAATCAAGAAAATCAAAGTAAGTTACTATTCACTACTATTTATCATCATCTTTGATGAGTGGATTAGCTATTCAAACCATGGAATCTTGATCTTAAACTCATGGTATAACTAAGTTATGAAATATAGGAACCAAGGAAACAAACCTTGTAATTTTCCATGGCCTAGAACTTGAGTTTTGAAAATCTATTTCTTCATTTCTTGAAAAGGCCGAATGGAAGAAGAAAGAAATGGGGGAGAGCTTTTGCTTGCTTGTCTTGCCTTGATATTTGTGCAAAGAATGCATGGTTGTGGTTAATTATTGGCTAAATATCTTGTTTTCACTTGCTTATGTCATTGCTTGCATCACTACTTTGCCACATGTCTCATTCTTGTGGTGTGATGATGTCACCTTACTTCTAACCACATGTTTTAGCTTATATTAGAAGCTTCCTTCTCATGTTACTTGCATGTGCTTGCCCCTTGGACGTTTATTTATTTTACGGTTCGCTTAACTCTCTTTCTCGTTGATCGTTTGAGGGATCATACCCGGGATCTTATTACTTGGGTTCCCTTAACCTTTGTCAATACATTATATTCCTTTTTATAATCCTCTATTATAATCCTTGAATTTAAATCCCTTTAATCATGTTACCTTATACTCAATTCTTTCGGTATCTGGTGGATTTTCGAGAAAAATCAAAGTGTTCGGAATTGGATTCTGACGATCTTTACATACACTTATTTACTTTATGGAATACTAATACGATCTTAGAATATCCATAACAGAACCCCTATATAGTGTGGCATGAAAAGTTTTCTCATTCAGCAAAAACACTATTCATAAGGTTTTCAAAAATTTCCAAAAATTGGGGTTATTACAGTCTCCCCTCCTTAAAAGGATTCCGTCCCGGAATCAGATAGAAAATGAATAGGGATACTCTCTTAGCATTGCACTTTCTAACTCTCGAGTAAATTTTCCCACATTGTGGTCCTACCACCAAACTCTGCCTAGTTTGATAATCCTTCTCCTAAGCACTTGTTCCTTTTCACTCTATAACCCTTCCTGGTTGCTCCATATAGGTTACGTCTGGTTGCATGTCTATGCACTCATATGCCCCTATTTGTCTGGCATCCGAATTACACTTCCTTAACATTGATATGTGGAACACGCTATGAACTTACTACATGTTCGGGGGTAGGGCTAGCTCATATGCTAACTTCCCAAGTCCAACAATTTGTGGACTTAGCTTTCCTTTCTTTCCGAACCTCATCAATCCTTTCCAAGGGATACCTATAACATTTCTAGGTCCCCTATTTCATACTCTTTGTCCTTTCGAGTCAAATCAGCATACCTCTTATGTCCATCTTGGGTTACTACCAGCCGTCCTCTGATTAGATCTATTATATCCATGGCCCTTTGGGCTATTGCGGCTCCGAGCATCTTGCGCTCTACAACTTCATCCTAACATAAGGGAGATCGACATTGTCTTCCCTCAAGGATCTCATAAGGCGACATCTCGATAATGACATATGATCTATTGTCGTAAGAAAACTTAATCCGTGTTAAGTGATCATTCCAAATTCTTTCAAGTCTATTGCACAGACTCTTATTATAGCTTTTAGCATTAGAGCTTTTGCTTCTTAATACCTATTCTTTTCCAGCTCGTAATCGCTACTACCTTCCGTTCCTAATATTATACTGGTTATACTTTTGCTTGTTAGCGCTCTATAACCTTTTATTAACCACGTCAACCTTAGTATCACGAATGTGCTTCCATTCTGAATACCACCATAACTTTACTACTCCTTTTTCAGATGTTTCTATTTCCCAAAGTTTGATCAATCATATAAAAGTAAAGGAATTTGTTGAGAGATCACTATGATCATGAACACTTGTTATATCGCATAGTTAGTACAGAAGGTGGCCAGCCTTTAGTACTTGACAAGCAATTAAACAATAGATGGTATCCTACTAGGCTTCTATCACACAGATAGATAGTCATTCGGCAATACCTCCCCTTTCTGGAAGGGTTGTTCTTCTCAGCTTACATGAAATGAAAAGAAGAGAAAAGAACGAATTGAAGAGAATTGTATATATGAAAAAAATATACTGCCACAAAATATCTGGCTTGGAACCTACCTCTGAACTATAGAGGTTTATCATAGGAGAACGAAACATATGAGTATTTATATCAACATCAAGTATTATAGCATCGTATTTCACATGCCTATATATTTGCTATTCCGTCCATCATTCTATGGACCCATGCTCTTCCTCGAGCTTATACACAATCACCTTTGAAACTCCCTCGATTTCGAAAATCGAACCTGGGATCTCATTCTAGACATCATCGTTACTAGAGTTCTATGCTTGCACCGCAACCTTCCTCGTATAATAATACGACTCTCTATTGATAAGAAAGAATAAATATACAATAGGTAGATACTCTACTTAATTAGTCTATCAATGATAACTTATACACTACCACGACCAGATTAGTGGTACTCAATCTCAACACCCATTCCAATACAACTCTCACGGTTGTAATCAGCTCAATACTTGCAGAATCATTGCTGCCTTACTATGGTCCACCACTGACCTACTGTAGTCATTCATTTTCCATGAAGTCTTAATAGCTAACCATACGGAGTCCATACATGTCGTATCAAATCCTTCTAAGGAGGTAACATAATCACCATTTCTGATTCATGAAGAACACTCCTGATTCTGACATACATACATGACATGAAGCAGATAAAATTGCAGAAGAGTTTCAATCAAAGCAACGATAGCAGGTTAATACCATTCTAAATCATATGCCTTAAATAGAAGACTTACTCAAAGGTTCGTCTAGTCCTTTTTGAAACATGGTCCTGGCTTATCTCAAGATAGGACCTTCTAAGATAGATAGCCCGTTCATGGCGATTACACGAATTAAACCTTTACCAACTACTATTACGGTTGGGTATTGCACAGTCATCAGAAGGAATGTCAATCTTCCAAACCATAATACAACCTTCACAGCTTTAACCATCATCACTGTATTCTTTTGGCACAAGCGCCTATAATTATCCTCTTACCTTTAAAGTGTCGGCCACCTCTTTGGCCTTTCCTGATAGTACAATTTCCTTACAGTCAATGTCATTTTAACCACCTCCAAATAATTTTCTACCTCATTTCAATCACAGCTTATGTGAAGATGTTTTCCTTAAAATCAGATGGGTAAAAAAAAAATATCACCATTTTTCCATAAGTTATTGCCTCAGTCTTTAGAGGCTAATCACTGTCAAGATTGACTCTCAATCATACTTAGAACATCTTTTATCCTAGGCCCTAATTGCCCTGAACAATTTTGACCATTACTGGTTCGATCCATACTTTCTCGTGGTGTAACACGTGCCCCACTTGGCATCATTATAATTACGACACATTTCCTTTATCAACATTTCTATTCTGGAGAATTTTGAATATTACCTTTCTCCTTGTAAAACCTCTAAGGTTATCCTTGAATCGTTCCTCCTGTATTCCCTAGATACAGGGCATATCAAAATACCATTTACTAATACTAAAACCATTGTCTATATACTTCTGAAAAATTTCTTCACTGATCCTTAAAGGTCGTTATTACCTTAATCCTTTCCAAATCATACTGTCAAAACTCATATTATCCCTATTAAGGGTGAAATGCCAACCTTTATGCATTCCCCTAGGATTCATTTTAAGTTACCGATGTTCTATTCTTAATTCCACCTTTAAAAGGTACCTGCATCCTTCCTTGGATAAATCAAGTCATATATCCCTGATAAGGGTGTCTTATTCAATCATTCTCACCTCGATAGTATATGCCTAATTTCACAATAACATTTGTATTCAAAATGAGGTCAATCAATATAGCCTCCAAAAGATAACAACGGTTATCCGCTTGTCTTGCCTAATTTGGTAACGATAACAAGGATGTTCTGGAAGATATTGGTCGTGTTCAACGTGAACTTCTTCTTAATAATTCTGTATTTACTTTTGTTGTTTATTTCAACAGTCATCTCAATGTTGGGATATCTCTCATACCTGGCGTCTCCCTTTCTGGGTATCGAGCCACCGGTCTTACATTTCACATTCTTGAAGGTCACTTCCTTCATCCAATTTTCCTACCTTCTTACTTTCTTGTCTCCTTAGTCTATCCGCGTCTTATTATTTATCCTTCGAACTATCTCAAGGTTTCCTTGAATCCTCCCAACTTACTAGGGATAAAATATATGTATCTCTTATGCCTTCACCCAACAATTTTAACTCATGGTGAATCACCTTCATCCTGACGATTACATACTTTTCTATTTCTTTTGCTACGAGTCTTTAGGGTTTCCTCATACCCAACTTCCTTATCATTCCTTAAACTCTATTGCCTTTATATTCCTTTCCACTTCAGTTTTTTTTTATTTTCCTTTCTCTTATCATTATTTCATGAACCAACCCAACATAAGCATCGATTTCAAACATCCCGTCATTCTGGATTCGTGTCCTCTGAACGAATCTTGACAACTTGTACAACTTAGATTCATAATTCATCATACTCGTCTGCCTTTGTTCTGGCTCTAAAGCTTTTACTTTATCTCTATAACCTTGGGAAGTACTTTCCTGAAAACAATTGACTGAACTTAAATTAGTTTATTATAATCTCTTGCTCCGTGCCTTCCTTGGTCTTTCACCAGCGGGTGGTCTCTCTCTTAGGAGGGTAAGTGACAAAAATAGTCTTTTGTGATTCGTCCATCATTTGGAATCTCAAATGATTCCTATATTTCCTTTAGACAGGCTCTTTCCTCGACTGGGTTAGCTTGTTCCTTGGAACTCTAAGGGCTTAGCGACTTAAAGGTCCTGAAATAATTTCTCACCGCATTGTTTCCTCAGGGTGGTGGTTGGGGACAATAGTCTAAGTTCTGTCTAGACAGGTCCATAAATTTTCGTATAGGAGTACCGTCTCGGGTCTCCTTATCTCGCTCGACTTTTGTTTTCTTAGTCTAAATATTTCTTCCTACTCCCCATAATTGGGGTCATCTTTTAATTTAAAATCCTCATTTTTCGCTTTATTATGTTATGGGTTCTTTCTATCTTGATGGCGACCTCCCTGACTATCACGTTCAGGGTTTGCTCTAAATCTTATTCCTCAAACTAGCTTTCATCTAAGATCTCATCTTTAAGCTCTTGAACATTTGGAACCCAAATTCTGTAGGAATACCTCATTATTCCCTTATCATCTTTCTCGATATTAATCTTTTATCTAATTGTTGGCTCTCTGCCTTCGTTCATCACTTTTTCTGGCACAATCTGTTCTTTTCCAATAATTCGGGCTGTATTGTAATCTCAAACAGCTTTTCGGTACCGGCTCCGGTTACCTTCACTTCTATTTCCATTTTCTCAAAACCTCTTATAAACTCTCTCAAAGACATTATCATCTTGAGTCTCTCCTTTTTACTAAGGGCATCAGCCACCACATTGGCTTTCCCCGAATGATAAAGAATCTCATAATCGTAATCCTTGATTAGCTCTAACCACCTCATTTGGCGCATGTTGAGCTCTTTCTGCGTGAAAATGTACTAGAGCACTTATGGCTTAGGTAAATCTCGCACTTCTCTCCATACAAGTAGTGCCTCAAATCTTTAGGGCAAAACTATTTCCACGAGCCCAAGCTCATGGGTGGGGATATCGAATTTTATATTCCCTTAATTGTCTTGACGCGTACACGATTACCTTGATGTGCTGTATAAGAAGCACCTTAATTCCTTATGCGAAGCGTCACTACAGATCACAAAATCTCCTTTTCCATCCGGCAATGCCATCATAGGGGCCGTCACCAATCTTTGCTTCAGTTCTTGAAAGTTATTCTCGTATTTCTCTGTCCATTCAAACTTCTCAGTCTTACGAGTAAGCCGCGTTAAAGGGGGCTACTATCTTTACAAACTTGAACGAACCTCCGATAGTGACCGACCAATTCTACCTCTGGTAGTCGACCTAACCATGGTCATCAATTCATCAGTGGTCCTTTATTCATTCTTGTCAGGATCCTCCATGGGATCCTCCTCAGCAACTATCCCTTCTAGGACAAAATCCTCAACATGAACATCATCCGATCCCGTGTTAGGACGCTCTATCGGATCCATAATCTGATCTCCAATAAGTAATAAAACATCATCGCGTTGTTGCTCCTCAACCTCAGGGTTCGGAGTCCTGCTACCATATACGATAACGAACTACGCTTCTATCACGATATTTATAAGGGTTCCCATAAGGGTTTTAACTGTCAGTACTACGTTAGGTAGCCCGACTAGGAACTTGGCAAGAGTTCTTATTATCTTAGTGAACTTATTATCTTAACGTCACATCATCTCTGAGGTTTATAACGCTTAGCTCTGATACCACTTCTGTAACACCCCCAGATCCGGGGTCGGGGATCCGGGTTGTCACGAGTTCCATTTCCCTTAATAACACCCAATCTTAATAATTACTCAACTACTCTGTACTGTGACCCCACAATAAACACACACACCACACGTTATAGTCTCAGAGATGAACATCAAAAAAATAACCACAAGTCATTTTATTCCACAATTATCTGCCAATACACCTTAAAAGGTTTTCTGAATAAATTTACATTTCCTTGCCATTATTACAATTCATAAATATACATAAATCTGGTACATCAAAAGTTGAAAGCCTAGCCTATTGGTAGTTCCTACCTCAGCTACAGCGACATCAACACCTATAGGAAACTGCGGAATGCTTCCTATCCGCTCGCGAATTGGGAGCTTGGTCCTGTTCATCTTGTCTATCTGATGTTGTGTGATGAAAGAAGAAAGCAAGGGTGAGCAGCAAGCCCACCAAAATAATATATATATAATGATTAACAATATATGAGCCTTCTCATAGTACTCATGAAAGTCTTGGTCAAAAGAAATGAACCAAGTTTGATATCTTAATGCGATGAAGTCGCAAAATATTCAGTATATATACATATATACTTTTCAAAATCTTGGAAGTCCTCTTCCATGTATAATATACACAAAGTTCCAGTTTATAACTGTATAAAAATATCGTTGCAAGGTGATCTCATATATCTAACCTTGTCTCAACGTTTTTCTGAAAATCTTTGTCATTCATAAGACAATTATTAACTAGATATAAGTTTAAAAGATGAAGTTACAAGATACTCCAATATGCTTATATCTTTTCCAAATACTACTTGAACTACCACCGTTCAAGTTATAATGAGCTTTCAACAGTTCATCACATAGATGAAACTACAAGACAAGATTTGAATAGATTAAATCTTTGAAATATTATTAAAGGAAATGAAGTTATGATATACTTCATTAAGTTCTGATATATATATATATATCCACATATACATCTTCTTTATGCATTTCCTGAAAACCACTGTCATGTAAAGTATGAATAGAGTTTGAAACATCCAATGAATTTTGGAAAGGAAAAGAATTTTGGTATAAACCAGATATCTTGCTGATCAGGCAAAGATACCAATAAGTAACCTTTTCCACTAGTAGATGGATGAATTCCCCACTGGTCATCACCCTGGTCGCAATAGGACCTTATGCTGGACTGCCACTCAGCCACTTATACATTTGATGGACTCCAACTGAGCCACTTACACTATCATGGACGCCCTCTGAGCCCATGTTGCTTATGTCGACTCGATAGATGGACTTACTTCCCGAACGTTGGGTAAGTAATCAATTCATTTACCAAAACTGCAACCTTGTTGCGAATATAAAATACACCATAGAGCCGGATCCCTCAGGTTTTGAGCGAGTATTTAAATCCCCTTTAAAAGGAAGATCTTAATTATAAAAATGAGTTTTGGGATCCGCTCTAACTTTTAAAAATCATTTTGAAGACTCGAAAACACTTTAAAGAGTGTTTGGAGTAATCCTGATTTAATGAAGTAAATCAGCCCCAATATATTAGAAAATATCTGAATATTATTATTTAAATAATATTCCCATAAAGAATAATTGAGGTAGAAGTTGGAAAACTTACTTGAAATGAATAGTAAATAATCAAAGATATACTTATACGAAAGTAATATCTTTACTTGAATATCAAAAGTAAGTTTGATTATCGAACATTATTCTTTAATAAAATAAAGAATATTAATAAATAGTAAGCGGAGTCATAATACCTCAAATGAATATTATAAACAATATTCATTAAATAAAATAAAGGAGTCATACATCCTCAAATAAATATCCAATTAATAATCATTAATAATATAAACTGAGTCATAAGCCCTCGAATGAATATTCAAATAATATTCAAATAATAAAATAAACTGAGTCATAAGCCCTCGAATGAATATTCAAATAATAAAATAAACTGAGTCATAAGCCCTCGAATGAATATTCAAATAATATTCAAATAATAAAATAAACTGAGTCATAAGCCCTCGAATGAATACTCAAATTAATATTCAATTAAGTAAAATAAAGGTATCGAATAAACCTTATTCGATCCATAGTTTTAAAAACTATATCCATATATATATAAATATATATATATATAATATACTCGGGAACATCGACTCCCGGTTTAGAAATATGTTCACCTTTTATCCCCTATACTAAGGGTATACGCAACTACTTGCTTATTTCTAGTATAGGTATTATGCAACTATAAGCATTGAAATCAACAGATAGATAACCAGATTACGAAACAGACATGCATATATACCATATCAGCATGCTCCAATATATCGCAAAATTTGCTAATAACAATCATGCACTATCACAAGATAATGCATATACATATATTTACATCACAATAACAGTATATTGGGTAGAAAACTTGCCTGAGCGACTGGGGGTTACGAATGGCTCGGGACGAGTCTGGTAACCTATAAGCAACAAGTAAGTTGGAATTAAACCAAAGTCACTTATAAATCTATACTCTAACCAACTCAGACTCTAACGCTCGTTTTGCGCTTAACGATTTACTTAAGTCGCTCGAGTACCCTCGGCTCCACCATTTTTAATAATTTACCCATTACGAGTTTTAAGGCGATTCTTTCGCGAGTGTCTTATCAACTGCCTAACACACTCTACATAAATGTTTCATGCTCTAATTAGTCATTTAAGGGCCTTAACCAAGGTTTCAAAGTAAGGCGAGGGGTAAAGGTTCGTTCGCGAAACACCGTTACTTAAAACGGTCGTTTCTACTAAACCGTACATCGGATTCAAGCAAACCACATATCAAAACGAAGCTTGAAACATAACCTATCTAAGCATGGAAGTGGTTAGTTTATAGAAGTGGGTGTTCGGGTCCAACAGTTAATCACAAAACAGTTTATAGAAAATCGGGCATTATGACGGCTATAACATAACGATTTCCAAAGTTTCAACTACACCAAATCATCACCAATTCAACAACAATCCAACATCCATCAACATCAAACTAAACCCATTCATCTAAGCACTATTATCATCCAAACAAACCAAACTTAAAACTAAGGGTTCAAGAGTTTATACCTTCCTTGGAGAGTGGGTAGTCACTAACAAGCCTCTAGGAACCTTGATCTATGCTTAATCAACCTTAAGCTTTCATGAAAATCAAGAAAATCAAAGTAAGTTACTATTCACTACTATTCATCATCATCTTTGATGAGTGGATTAGCTATGCAAACCATGGAATCTTGATCTTAAACTCATGGTATAACTAAGTTATGAAATATAGGATCCAAGGAAACAAACCTTGTAATTTTCCATGGCCTAGAACTTGAGTTTTGAAAATCTATTTCTTCATTTCTTGAAAAGGCCGAATGGAAGAAGAAAGAAATGGGGGAGAGCTTTTGCTTGCTTGTCTTGCCTTGATATTTGTGCAAAGAATGCATGGTTGTGGTTAATTATTGGCTAAATATCTTGTTTTCACTTGCTTATGTCATTGCTTGCATCACTACTTTGCCACATGTCTCATTCTTGTGGTGTGATGATGTCACCTTACTTCTAACCACATGTTTTAGCTTATATTAGAAGCTTCCTTCTCATGTTACTTGCATGTGCTTGCCCCTTGGACGTTTATTTATTTTACGGTTCGCTTAACTCTCTTTCTCGTTGATCGTTTGAGGGATCATACCCTGGATCTTATTACTTGGGTTTCCTTAACCTTTCTCAATACATTATATTCCTTTTTATAATCCTCTCTTATAATCCTTGAATTTAAATCCCTTTAATCATGTTACCTTATACTCAATTCTTTCGGTATCTGGTGGATTTTCGAGAAAAATCAAAGTGTTCGGAATTGGATTCTGACGATCTTTACATACACTTATTTACTTTATGGAATACTAATATGATCTTAGAATATCCATAACAGAACCCCTACATAGTGTGGCATGAAAAGTTTTCTCATTCAGCAAAAACACTATTCATAAGGGTTTCAAAAATTTCCAAAAATTGGGGTTATTACATCAGTAGTCGTCGTAATTAACACCCATATAGGGAGCACCCTATATGGGGCTTCTCCGGAACTCATCTGTCCTCTTCCTCGACGGTGATCCGACTCATTTCCTTAAAGATCCGATAAAATAACCATGACAAATTTATGGTATAACACTCTCTATTTCCATACCCTTCATTCACATTTCCAAATCCGGTTCCCAACCTAACATCCAAACACCCCCTTAATCGTCCTATTGTCAAACGTAGGGAGTACAAAATGGAGCATAGAGGATGGGGCTGCGACTACATTTAACCAGCAAAAACAAAATCAGAACAGATGTAAACCGTATCTCCATGTACTAACTTGAACACTACCCACGGACCAGGGGACACAACAATTGACTTTCTGAAATCACATTGTTATACCCAAAATTTGGCATTGGGTTAACTCGGGTCAAATGCGGGCTAGTTATGGTCCAACTCAGTACTGTGTTGTGAAATTGAAGACGCGTTTAAGCTTTCAGGACGCGTCTACTTGAGAAGGGATATGTTAAGAGGTGAGAAGAGTGCGTGGTCAGGGAAGGACGCGCCCAGGCTTCATGGACGCATCAATGTTTATGAAAGTGCTTGCCAGATGAAATCTTATGGTGATGGACGCTCTAGGACGCGCTTAATTTAGCAAGGACGTGTCGTAGGAGGTGAAACGTTGTGCATGATGGTTTAGAGGAGATGGTGCAAGTCTAATAAGGTTAAGGACGCGCCCTAAGTTCTAGGACGTGTCCTGTGATTTTGGATGCTATAGGGAACGATTGATGATGAAGCAGGTTTGGATTTTTGAGGATGAAGACGCGCCCAATGGGTTAGGACGCGTCCTGTGTTTGATCTATATACTTTTGATGTTGAATTCAGGAAAAAGCTTGCATGGAGAGGAGCAATGGAGGTTATTTTTATTAATGTATTTGTTGCAGGTACTCTTTGAAGAATTCCCTCCTTGAGACGGTCAAGGAGGGGGATGTCCGTGAAAAGCTTGAAGGCCTCCAGGGGTATGCCTGATGATTGAAGGCCTCCTCCTGTATTCAGCGGGTGTCCTCGTTGGGGATGTGGGGTTTACTTTGGTGTGTGCTTTGGGAGCTCTGTTCTTGTATTCAACGGGTGTCCTCGTTGGAGAACTTTGGAGTCATCCTGCACTTTGGACCCAAGAGCTTGGGATCACCTGTCCTGCTATCTGGTGGGTTATCCTCATTCGGGGGACAGGGACGCGTCTGGCACTTGGGGTGAACCGTGGCTATACCTGCGTTCGTAAATCAAGGGAGATAGCTGTAGCGGAGTGTTATCCTTGCGCAGGGAGATGCACTATCCGTGAAGTCCTACGATTACGGACGAGCCTTGGGCCTTCGCGGTTGGGCCTCGTAGTTGGACATTCCTAAAGCTAGCGGAAGATGAATATCGGATGGGCTTCTACTGGGTTTAGGAGTAAGAAGTCTAAACTCATTAGACTTTTTGTTCTACGAGAACTACGTCAGGCTTGATCCCTATAAAAAGGGTACGTAGGCACATTGAGAGGGTAAGAAGTTGAGAGCTGATAAGAGAGCCACCACTCACTCTGATCAATCTCAGCCTAAAACAACCACAATCAACCACACACCGCTTAAGTTTCCGGCAAAGAACCACCGTCACAGACCTTAGTTCCGGCGAGAAACCTCAATCTTTGTTGTTACCAGATTCCTCCGTCAACAAATTGGCGCTAGAAGGAGGGGTGCTAATTAAGGTCGCAATCTTAGGAGGAAAAGATGTCTTACAATCGTGATGGAAGTTCTTATGATGGAAGTGACTGTAGGTCGGAAGGAGAAGGCGGGGGGCGTTATACTCGCCATGAACCTTACGTTCCCAGAAATATGGCGGATCCACCAAGGGCTCCGGATGTAGGGGGGACACCTCCAGTTCTCATCAGCAACGCTGATATATTGGAGCAATTATATCGCATGGGGGATACTCTTAACAGTTTTAACTCAAGACTGAACACGGTGGAGCGTCGAAAGACGAGGAGAGGTCGTCGTTTCCCCCGTCATGGTCATGCCTTGGAGAAAGCCCCTGTAGTTGAAGGAGATACCCAGGGGAGCGGGGAAAACCCGCGAATCACTCAACGGCATTTGGAGTATTCGGATGATGTAGAACCTATAGTGGAGCTTGCGGATGAGGACACTGAAGGCAGAGAAAGGCCTCGCCTGGGCAACCAGGTAGTGCCACACCCGCATAGGTCTGGGCGTACGATGGCCGAGCGTCGTCGTGCGGAGAACACTCAAAACCAAAATGAGGGAGGAAGGAATCTTTCAGCCTTAAAAAGGAGGCTTGTCTTAAGGTTGGAGGACGACGATTTGAGGATGTTGCTGGTAGAATGGCAAAAGGAAGGAAACGTCGGAGAAGCGAGGCCCCGTGATACGCCGCGTGTGCCCCCCGCATTCCAAAGGGATGACCGGGTGCGGCACCGCGAGCACGAGCGTGCCCCTCCGCGAGGAAGGCCCGGGAATTACTACCGGGGATATCAGAGGAATGGCTGAGGAAGAATGGGATATCAATACGGAAGAGCCCCTTACAATGGTAGAAGAGGTGAAGTGCACTCCGCTGGAGAAGCCCCCGCCATTATTCCCGTAGCTTCCCACAGCGTTACTGGTAATGGGTCTGGGGCGCGTCCTCATGACCAGGACGGCGGGCGAATTCAAGTAAGAATGCAGAACAATGATGAAATTCCGCGATGCGGTCAAAATGAACCTCGCGTACGGGAAAATATCCAGGACCAAAATGGTAACATCTCGCCGTCCCTCCCGGGGGGTAATCAAGGGGAATTTCAGCAAGTCGCAGAGCAACCCCAGCAGCCTAATGTTCAAACCATTCCTGGGGTAGGGACGTTTAATGTGAACGACCTCAAGAGGTTGCTCAACCATCTTGAGGGAGGAAGAGTGACGGCGACTGCGCAAGCTCCTTCTCCTTTTGCTGCTGTTGTGAGGGAGGCGCTTGCCCGCGGGATACAGGAACACAACCAATGACTTGCGTTTCCACGGGAACTCTGATCCTGTGGAGTTCTTGGAGCGTTTTAACATTGAAATGGATGTATATCAAGTACCTGATTTGGCTCGATGCCGTCTCTTGGCAGCCACTTTCAGAGAAGGCGCTCAGCAGTGGTTCCAAAAACTTGGTCCAGGTGTAATTACATCCTGGGAACAGATGAAAACTTTGTTTTTGACACAATTCCAAGCCGCGGTGAAGTACACACCACCTGTTACCACGCTGGCTAATGTGAAACAAAAGGAAGGAGAAAGTTTGGCTTCGTATTTCAAGAGGTTCAACGCAGAATCTACTTTAGTGAGGGGTGCAACTGATGAAACATTGAAAATATTGCTTATAGCTAGGTTGCATGTGGGGACGGATTTCTGGAAGCACCTACAAGGGAAGGACCCAGTGTCGTTGGCTGATGTGCTCGCACAGGCGGAGTCATTCAAAGCAATCGAGCAGTCACTTGCAGAAACAAAAAAGAATGACAATGCCTATAACTCCAAGGGGCGATCCAAGAGAAGGGACAGATCCGTGAGCCCAGATTATCGACGAAATGCCAGAAGCCCTAACAGGGTAAATGCTGTGAGCTCGCGGAGAGAATGGAGCCCTTCATCGAACTACGAGAGAAGAGTCAACAATTATACACCACTGGCAGCGTCCATTGATCATATCTTCAAGGTAAATAAGGATAGAGGAATCTTCAAGAAGCCCGACCGTTTAACTTCCTGGCAGAGTAGGGACAAGAAGAAATATTGTGACTACCATGAGTCTACTGGCCACGACACCCATGAGTGTCGTCACTTGCGGGATGAGATTGAGGAATTGATCAAGGCAGGATACCTAGGAGAATGGATTGACAAGGTGAAGCGACGCAGGGGACTTGATGACAAGGGTAAGGATGAAAAACAGCCCCCGCGGGCGGAGGATGTTGAAAAAATAGCAGAGGTCAAGTTTCAGAGGGCTGGCAGTATCAGGGCAATTTTTGGAGGACACCTTTTTGTTGGTGATAGTAATCGAGCACTGGAGAAAAACGCGAGAGAAGCGCGACATCCACCGCTCACCAACATCCACAGCTTGGAAGAGAGACCCCCGAAGGACTTTAAGGGGGAGTCCGCTGATATTACGTTCAAGGAAAAAGAATCTAGGTGGGTGCATCATCCTCACAACGATGCGCTGGTGATTACCATGCTCATTGGGGCAATGAACGTACATCGAATCTTCTTGGATAATGGGAGTTCTACAAATATCTTGTACTACAGCACCTACAAAAAGCTGGGTTTTCCAGATAGTGACATGTATTTCGAAGATGCGCACGTCTATGGCTTCACTGGGGAAGCAGTGAGAGTTATGGGTTCTGTCAGGCTTCCCGTCACACTCGGGGAAGGGGCCTTGTCGGTTACCCAAATGATAGATTTCAAGGTGCTAGATCAGGATTCCGCGTACAATGTGCTGGTCGGCAGACCTTGGTTGCGAGCATTCAGGGTGATAACCTCGATACACCACTTGATGATAAAGTTCCCAACGCCAAATGGGGTTGGCAGTCTGAGAGGATCACAGTATGAGTCACGCGACTGCTATCATAAGGCTGTCAAGGAATTTCGTAGAAGAAGGTATGAAGGGAAAGGTCTCCCATTTGAGGATGCAGAAGATATTCATACCAAACCAAGTGGAGAGGTTCATGCCCACTATTTCGTTGAAAGCCCCGGAAAGGAAGAAACCAATGTCTCTGGTAATTCTTTTTTGACGCGGGGACGTATTTCGAGAATCCGTAGCGTGGAGGAAGTGGTGGTGAACCATATCGAGGCGATCATACAGAAAGAGGTTAACGGGGAAAAGTTGGAAGGAAGAAGTGAGATTTTGCAAGGTCTCGGGAATAACCTCAAGGTGGATGCTCCTCAAAATAAGGACGCACCCTTGAACGAAATTAAGGTTGATGCTCCTTCAAACGAGGACGCGCCCTCAGATGAAAAAGTGGAAGTTGAAGACCCCCGAGACTTTGATTTCGATTTGGATCCCAGGATCCTTATGCCCGTCAAAAAGACGGGACCGGCCGAAGACACAATATCTATTCCGGTTGATAAAAATGATCCGAGCAGGGTTTTGAAAGTGGGATCCCAGTTGGGTGATGAGATGAGAGGAAGCCTTGCCCGCTTTCTAATTGCAAATCTTGATGTCTTCGTTTGGAGTCATTCAGATATGATAGGAATCAACCCGGAGGTAATGTGTCACCGTTTGAATATCCTCCCGAATTGTAAAGGCATACGTCAGAAACGCCGCCCGGTAAATGGAGAAAGGGCAATAGTGTTAAAAGAAGAAGTGGACCGATTATTGGAGGTGGGGCTGATCAAAGAGTCTTTCTATCCCGAGTGGCTTGCAAATCCAGTATTGGTGAAGAAACCGAACGGGAAGTGGAGAACATGTGTGGATTTCACAGATCTCAATAAGGCCTGTCCAAAGGACAACTTCCCATTGCCAAGAATCGATCAGTTGGTTGACGCAACAGCGGGGCATGCGTTGCTGAGCTTTATGGATGGATACTCCGGTTACAATCAAATTCCGATGTATGGCCTCGATCAAGAACATACATCCTTCATTACTGACAGGGGGTTATACTGTTACATAGGAATGCCGTTTAGGTTGATTAATGCTGGCGCGACCTACCAGCGGTTGGTAAACATGATGTTCAAAGATCAAATCGGAAGAACTATGGAGGTCTATGTGGATGATATGCTGGTAAAGTCCAAGGTAGCGGGTGACCACATCAAGCACTTGATGGAAATGTTTAACATTCTGAGGAGGTTTCGTATGAAATTAAACCCGCAAAAATGTGTGTTCGGCGTGGAGTCGGGCAAGTTTCTCGGGTTCATTGTCAACCACAGGCGAATTGAGGCCAACCCCGCAAAGATCAAGGCATTGATGGATATGAAGTCACCCACCAATGTGAAACAAGTGCAGATTTTGACTGGGAGAATCGCCGCGTTAAATCGATTTATTTCCAAATCGTCCGATAGATGCAAGGAATTTTTCAAGGCGATCAAATTAGTTGGGAAAGACTTTGTATGGACGTCAGAATGTGAAGAGGCTTTCAAAAGAATGAAGGAGCAACTGGGAAACCCTCCCATGTTATCAAAGCCGTTAGACAGGGAGTCTCTAATACTGTACCTCACAGTGTCTGAATATTCGATCAGTGCAGTTCTGGTTAGAGAAGAAGATGGGCAGCAATCACTAGTGTACTACGTGAGCAAGCGGTTACACGACGCTGAAACTCGCTACACAAGCATGGAGAAACTGGTTTACGCCCTGATTCTTGCGTCAAGAAAATTGCGACCGTGTTTTCAAGCCCATAGAGTTGAAGTTCGCACAGCATACCCGCTGCGACAGGTCCTGCACAAACCAGAGTCATCAGGCAGAATGCTGAAATGGGCTGTGGAGTTGGGACAGTTTGATTTGGAATATGTACCTCGAACAGCGATAAAAGGGCAAGCCTTAGCCGATTTCTTGTTGGAATTTGATTCTGAAATTTATGATAAAGCTTTGGTAATGCTACATCCGCCTCATTCTGAGGAGTCTTTGGAAGAATTTCCGCATCCTTGGTGGATCTTGCATGTGGATGGGGCGGTTAACAATGGAGGAGCAGGTGCGGGTATAGTACTTGTGTCTCCGGAGGGTCACCATCTGATGAGCACCATTCATTTCAAGTTTTATGCAACAAATAATGATGCGAAATATGAGGCGCTGATTAATGGCCTGAAAATCGCTTTGGAAATGGGGGTGCGGAACTTAATTGCAAGAAGTGACTCTGAGTTGGTAGTGAATCAGGTGAATGGGGGATTTCAAGCACGAGGCCCACGAACAGAATTATACTTGAGATGTACGCAGCGCTTGATTGGAATGTTCAAAGAAGTTAGATTGGAATGTGTTCCACAGGAGAAGAACAGTAATGCGGATGCTCTGGCAAAAATGGGGTCGCAACAAGAGGCTGTGTTGTTAGGATCCATCCCCCTTGAAATCCAGGAGATTCCTAGTATCCTAGAGGTAGAAACTATGCGAGTGGATGAGGCTCCCAAGGAGACATGGATGACGCCCATTTTAGCTTACATTCGCAAGGGAACACTCCCCGAGGATAAGTTTATGGCTCGCCGACTCCGCTATCAGGCTGCAAGATACGTGATATACGACGAAGTCTTGTACAAGAGAGGGTTCAACCAACCTCTGCTTAGGTGTGTTGAAGAAGAAGAAGGAAATTACATCCTAAGAGATGTGCATGAAGGAATCTGTGGCAATCACTCGGGGGTTAGTTCGTTGGCAATAAAAGTTTTGCGCCAAGGGTATTATTGGCCCACAATGAGAGAAGATGCTACAAATTTCGTCAGGGCATGTGATCGCTGCCAGCGCTTTGCAAACTACTCGTCTATGCCGGCGACACTCTTGACGCCTATGGCAAGCCCGTGGCCGTTCGCCATGTGGGGAATTGATCTTATCGGGGAATTGCCGAAAGCCAAAGGAGACGTCAAATATGCAGTGGTTGCGGTCAATTACTTTACTAAATGGGCGGAAGCTATGCCACTGGCTACTATCACCGCAAAGAAAATCAGAGATTTTGTTTTCAACTCAATTGTATGTAGGTTTGGAATCCTTTACAAGCTTGTCTCCGACAATGGAAAGCAGTTTGATAGCAAGGAGTTGCGACAGCTATGTGAGGAGTTGAAAATCAAGAAGGAGTTTGCGGCGGTCTATCATCCTCAAAGCAATGGGCAAACAGAAGCTGTTAACAAAATAATAAAGCATACCCTCAAAACCAAGCTGGAGGAACGTAAAGGGAATTGGCCTGAAGAACTCCCGAAGGTGATGTGGTCATACAACACTACGCCGCGATATACTACGGGAGAAATGCCGTTTATGCTGACTTACGGCTACGAAGCTATGGTCCCCGTGGAAGTTGGATCGGGATCACTTCACAGAGATTGTTACGGGAAAGAAGATGCTGAGGTTAATCAAAGGCTTCATTTATATCTCTTAGAGGAGACGAGGGAAAATTCTCAGCTAAGGCTAGCGGCATATCAACAGCGCGCCGCAAGGTATTATAACAAGAAGGTAAAAGGACAATTGCTGAAGGTGGGGGATTTGGTACTTAGGAAAGTGATGCCCAATACAAAGAACCCCCAACATGGAGTGTTTGGAGCTAATTGGGAAGGACCGTACAGAATAAAGTCCATCCTGTGGAAGGGGACTTATCACCTTGAAGATATGGACGGGAAGCTAGTTCTGCGAGCTTGGAATGCGGAACATCTCCGAAAGTATTACCAGTAAGGCGTGGCTTTGGCCCCTTGCATATTTCTTTTATTATTTTGGGTTATGCCCAGGTTATAGGCTAGAATTAAATAAATTCCTCCTAGCCTAGGGGGGTAGTGCATGTACTACTTACCTTAGGACTAGTTGAAGGGTCATTTTTTAGAAATAATTTCCCCACAGAGCATACTAGCCGTGGGACTGGTGCACTTTTGACATCAGAGCGCATTATAAATAAAATTTTGAAATTTTCCAAAAGGATATTTGCTCAGTTGCATGATCTCATGACGCGTCCTAATTGAAGGGCGCGCCCTAAGCTAGAGTTTTATATGAATGGAACTCGAGTAAAATGTACTATTTTCAAGGACGCGCCCAAGTTATCTTGGTTGATGCTCTTTCAGTTGAATGTTTCTTTAATTTTGACAAAATATAACTATTAGGACAGGTCCTTACTGAGAACGCGTCCTGCCTGAGGGACGAAGTATTTCTTTGAGATAAAGTTTAGGCGCGTCAAAATATTAGGACGCGCCCCATCGTACTTTGTGCCTTGACTAAATACACAGGTACAGCATAGTACCATGCTCATGTACTTTCCAAAACAAATAAAGACGCGTTCAACAAGACAGGACGCGCCCACAACGGACATTTGCTTGATCTGTGATAGCAGAAAAGGTAACAACAATATTTCAAATGTCATGTGTCCTCAACATAAGACGCGCCCATATAAATGACAGAATATAATATTTAAGTAAAAATCTGCATGGTTAAGGTAGAGAAGCTTCATAAAAAGTGCAAGCGAATAAAGTCCAAAAATAGTCATTATAATTTGCAAGGCTTCAAGGGGCCCGCACCCTTAAAGTAGTTCAAGTACATAAAAAACAGAGGACGCGTCCTAGGCAGGAGGCGCGTCCCGAGGTTTGTCTTGATCATTCGCAGGGGGAGGTTGAGTCTGAAGCGGAGTAGGAGCAGGGGACGTGTCTTCTTCCTCTAAGCCTAGAAAAATCCTCTTGTTCTTGATGGAGTCCGCGGCCCTGACCCTGAAATCATTTACCCATATCTGGGTATCTGCATCAAACTTTGAGAATGTATACTCTGGGTCGTTGGCAATGAACCCAGAGCACCATTCTTCAAACCAAGCCTGGAAGCCGTGCTGATAAACTAGCTTTTTCTCCTCTGTCCATCCATGCAGCCTATCATCATTCAGGGTGTCGAGCTCCAGCTGCATGGTGGAATTCAGGGCGATGACGCTGTCCATTTGCTTTTCCATTGCAGAGACATTGCCTTCCAAAACAGCTTTTTCTGTTTCTAGACGCGTCCTCTCCCCCTCCAGGCATCTGATTTCAGCATCTTTTTTTTGGGCAAGCAGGGCAATGTATTTTTCCAGAGATTTAACTTTGTCTTCGGTCTGGCTCTTCGCAGTATCTGTAACAGCAAGACGCGCCCTGAGCCTGGCGGCCATGTTAGCACTCTGCCTGGCATGCAGGTGAAGCTCAGCTGCAGCCCTCACCATGGCCTCCTCTGTTTACTGCTTTGTTCTAAAATTCCAGCCTCTGACTTCATCCTCTGTGAAATCCCCAACAGAGGACGCGCCCAGGTATCTGAGAACAAAAGACTGGTCATCAGGAACTACCTTTTGACGCTTCAAGGGCGCGTCCTCCACCTTCTCGGGAATGTCGAACACGGTAGTGTCGATTATCTTTGGTGGAGGAGAAGGAGTTGCAACAGGAGGTGGGGTTTTTGCCTTTGAATCAACCTTTGTAGGAGCCTGTTTCCTTGCCCTTAGTTTTTTGGAAGCCCCAATTGCGAATCCTTTGGGGAGTGAGGCCATATCTGCGATATAAACGTAAAAAGGGGGATTAGTTATGTACAAGAAGACGTGTCCTAAAAGAAGGATGCGTCCATATCATGATATAAAGGTCTACGTGCATGACAGATATAGAAAAATGCAAAGATGTATAAATGAGTGTGAAAATGACGCATCTTAAAAGAGTAACGCGTCTTACCTAGGACGTTTTTTGTAATAAAAGAGACACGCCCGGGGGGTAGGGCGCGCCCAAGGTGATTGTGCATATATAAAGTAGCGTTTATAAATCAGGCTAAGGTTAAAGGGAAAAGGTGAGTATAAATATGACGCGTCCTAAAGCCGTGACGCGTCCTAAAGCCGTGACGCGTCTTACGTATAATGATTTCTTACCTTGCTCTAAATCCACCTTCTTGTTGACGTCTGGCTGAATAACTTATGTGGCTTGGAGCCCTCTGGATTTTTCGGAAGCGGTGAGGATGGGTTTCCCATTATGGAAATCTTGAAATTTGCAGAGAGAACCCACCCGTGGGGACAAAGCTCCTATTTTCTTCAAATTTTCCTCGGTGATCATGTCCTTGAGGTTGAAATGTTTTTCAGCATACTGTAAAACTTTCTCTGCTCTTTTCTTCTTCTTTCCTGCTAGCTCTTTCTGGGTCCTTTTGTCTAAAAGAAGGGAGAATAGGTTACAACAAGGAAGATAAAGAAAAGGTTATAATTGAAAGGGCGCGCCCTGATAGAGAGGACGCGTCCTAAATGTTGAACTCGCTTGGTTCTAGGTTGAAGCGAACGCGCGTCCTTTTGACGTCGTAAATGTAGAAAAATGGCTCCTTCCAGTCTCTTTCGTGGCTAATTTTTCCTTCATTAAATCCCTTGTTGTTCAACCATTTGTTGACTACCAGAAAATGGTACCCGGAAATTGATTTCCTGATTCTGTAAAAGAAGTTGAATTCTTTCATCGAGGGCGCGCCCGGCTTCAAGTTATGGTACATGATAAACAAAGCCCAGGCAAGTTTGTATGAATTTGGTGATAGTTGGACTGGAGCCACGTCGTACCATTTTAAAATTTTCTTAATGTATGGGTGCAAAGGCACGCCCACACACAAGGAAATTAATTTTGGAGTAAGCACCATTCTTGGGATCCTTTGGTTCCCAACGTTGAAAATGTGCGGCCTCATGGTTCGAAGAGGGCGCGCCCAGATGCCCTCCATGTCATAGTATTTCATGTGCCATTGGATTTCCCAGTCGGTTGCGGTCGAGTCAAGGGCAACACATGCTAGCTTACCTTCTTTCTTTCTTCTGGCATTTTTCTCTGCCTCAGTTAGAGCGCCAAGCCTGGTCCAGTCACAATCCACTTCAACATCTGAAGGATCCCAATGTTCCAGAAGAGAGTCTGATTTTTGAGGAGATACGGGATATATCTCGGGGTCAGGAATCCTTCTTTCGAACTCACTTACACTGTGTGGGGACGCGTCCTCAGAAGGGGCCGCGCCCTGAGAAGATGACGCGTCCTGCGTGTTTGACGCGTCCATATCAGAAATAGCCATTCCTTGAGGTTTTTGGTTTATAGTGGGGATAATTTCGTCGTCCGTCCAATCTTCGATGGCGGCCCTTGTATGGAGAATTGGAGTTCTTCGCCTTTTGACTCCCTTCTTTTCCATCCTTGAAATTATGGGAACATGGTCCATGGAGTCAGAGCTGGAATCAGACATTATTGAGTTTTTTGATTTAAGGGAACGGAAGACGCGTCTTTCTGCTCTAAGGAAGGAATTTGTCCTGTGGATGTTGGGAAAGTCGGGTTTAAAAGCTATCAGATGTGAGAAGTAGATTTCGAGGCGTTTGTTGAGGGCTTTGAATGGATGAAATGGTGAGAAGGAGGACGCGTCCTCCAGCTGCAAAAGAATGAATAAATATTTGAGGACGCGTCCATATGTTAAAAAAGAAGAAAAAAGAAGATGGCGAATGAATGAACCATAAGAAAGATGCTAGAAATACTAGAGGGCACGTCCTAAAAATCTATCGTATGAAATTCACTGTCAACACGCGTCCTAGTAAGGTGTTGTCTTATATGACCTTTAGTTAAAACGGCTAAGACGCGCCTTGACGGGAAGACGCGTCCTACATGGTTATGATGCGGAGGAATACTAATTGACTGTTAGCAATTTGGGGAAAATATGATAAATCCTAGAAACATGTAGTTGGGTGATCAGGGAAGCTAAACGTGTTATATTTACCTATACATACATATATACATACAAACGAACATGAAGAGCAGTTGATATGAACAAAAAGCATACGAACGGTTTCTTGCTCATTAAAATCAATGTATTTGGCCAAATAAAGAAATAAGAGGAGATTTATGTACCTTTTGAGTTGAGGAGTGGATTGAGCTAAAGAAATAGGGAAATGGCTGGATAGATCGCCGGAACTTGGACCTCGAAATTCCTGCTTAAAAAGGCGGCAATGGCGGTTGTGTGAGAGAGAAAGAGAGATGGTAGTGGTGGTATGGTGAAATTAGGATATTTATAGAGGGACGACCTTGTGGATGACAGCTGTACGCTACATGCAGAAGGTGAAAGCAAGGCGCGTCTTCCAGTAACGACGCGTCCAACTGTTTTGAGCCAAATTTCGTTGCTAGGATTCAAGGATGAAAATTCCAATTTTGTTTTTAACTGCAAACGGAATTTGGGGGTAGTTGTTATACCCAAAATTTGGCATTGGGTTAACTCGGGTCAAATGCGGGCTAGTTATGGTCCAACTCGGTACTGTGTTGTGAAATTGAAGACGCGTCTAAGCTTTCAGGACGCGTCTACTTGAGAAGGGATATGTTAAGAGGTGAGAAGAGTGCGTGGTCAGGGAAGAACGCGCCCAGGCTTCATGGACGCGTCAATGTTTATGAAAGTGCTTTACAGATGAAATCTTATGGTGATGGACGATCTAGGACGCGCTTAATTTAGCAAGGACGTGTCGTAGGAGGTGAAACGCTGTGCATGATGGTTTAGAGGAGATGGTGCAAGTCTAATAAGGTTAAGGACGCGCCCTAAGTTCTAGGACGTGTCCTGTGATTTTGGATGCTATAGGGAACGATTGATGAGGAAGCAGGTTTGGATTTTTGAGGATGAGGACGCGCCCAATGGGTTAGGACGCGTCCTGTGTTTGATCTATATACTTTTGATGTTGAATTCAGGACAAAGCTTGCATGGAGAGGAGCAATGGAGGTTATTTTTATTAATGTATTTGTTGCAGGTACTCTTTGAAGAATTCCCTCCTTGAGACGGTCAAGGAGGGGGATGTCCGTGAAAAGCTTGAAGGCCTCCAGGGGTATGCCTGATGATTGAAGGCCTCCTCCTGTATTCAGCGGGTGTCCTCGTTGGGGATGTGGGGTTTACTTTGGTGTGTGCTTTGGGAGCTCTGTTCTTGTATTCAACGGGTGTCCTCGTTGGAGAACTTTGGAGTCATCCTGCACTTTGCACCCAAGAGCTTGGGATCACATGTCCTGCTATATGGTGGGTTATCCTCATTCGAGGGACAGGGACGCGTCTGGCACTTGGGGTGAACCGTGGCTATACCTGCGTTCGTAAATCAAGGGAGATACCTGTAGCGGAGTGTTATCCTTGCGCAGGGAGATGCACTATTCGTGAAGTCCTACGATTACGGACGAGCCTTGGGCCTTCGCGGTTGGGCCTCGTAGTTGGACATTCCTAAAGCTAGCGGAAGATGGATATCGGATGGGCTTCTACTGGGTTTAGGAGTAAGAAGTCTAAACTCATTAGACTTCTTGTTCTACGAGAACTACGTCAGGCTTGATCCCTATAAAAAGGGTACGTAGGCACATTGAGAGGGTAAGAAGTTGAGAGCTGATAAGAGAGCCACCACTCACTCTGATCAATCTCAGCCTAAAACAACCACAATCAACCACACACCGCTTAAGTTTTCGGCAAAGAACCACCGTCACAGACCTTAGTTCCGGCAAGAAACCTCAATCTTTGTTGTTACCAGACTCCTCCGTCAACACACATAAATCACATAAATGTATACTGTATGTACGAATTGCAACTATTATTAAACTTCTCTGATCGGTTGTATAAATATTTTCATTAATTTTAAGTTCCCAATTCCGAATTTTCAACCTTTTCTTTTATAATATATGTTAAGCCCAAGTGATCAGCCAGGTCAGCGGATTAAGTATACATAGCATCTGTATAGTATCGTTATGCATATAGATGGCTTCGTTTAGAACGAAATTATATTCTAATCATATGAGATTATACTAATAGAATCAATGTGTGATTCTAGTTTATCCACATGGGATGATTAAAAAACCCCTTCTAAATGAGTCGGGCGATTTCAAAGTTTAACAACTGTTTTCAAGTTTAATAGTGGCGATTTTGTCGAATTGTATTCATCTCATCATCCTATAAGGCGTTTGGATGCACTATGTGAATGAGAATTGAAAATGGTAATGGAGGGTATAGGAATGAGGGTTAATGGGAATGGGAATGAAATGAAAACCCAAGAGGTACGGAGGTACGATAGGTTTGATTTACCCACTAAAAGAAAATGGCGTTCTCATTCCCCACCACTAAATTGGTTATCCAAACACTATCACTTGGGTTTAAAATTCTGATTCCCATTAACTGGACATATTAACTATCAACCAAACACCCCCTAGAATGCAAAATTAAGTCTTTCGTCATGTAAGATCAAGGCTCTCATAGTCAATAGCTTTACTTTTTATATTATGCATAATAATTTTTATATTAGGAGTTTCAGCTAAGCAGCAAAGACAATTACCTGGTAGGGTATCTCCTGCTAACGCCAACACTTCATGTTAATGGCCAGATTAAAAATGGAATTCATTGTTCACATTTTGTAATTTTGAGAGAAGACAATATTAACTGACACATTTTGTGAACACACACAACCCACAATCCTTGTTTTTTCACAAGGTTTGAACTCCCATCTCCCTTCGTACCTCGCGTTAAATGAAGTGAGAAAAGATACCGCTTGATCAAAATTACAAGATTTAAGCTCTTGCATTCCAAAAATGGAGACATGGAGTGAGTGAGATACCTCCTGATCAGAAGACTTTTGGTAATATTTTACGACGCAAGACATATAAGAAATTTAAGAGATGCAGAGATGTGAGCATACATTGGTAAAACAAAGATTTGAGTCGATGGGTCAAACTTAAAAGTTTGAGGGCTTTTATTGAAATTCTCTTTCACTGCTTATACATAGGGAATATCACAATCCAATGTTAAACTCAAAGCTCAAAAGATTATTAAAAGCCCTTGAATAAACATACTTAACCCATAAGCAGAATCACACAATGAGACAAACATAGCTCCATCAAATGATAATGCTTCATTATCATTTCACTGCACAGGAATCGATCCACCAGCTGCCACAAGTTGTTGCTCTAGCTACAATTTTCAAACAAGTGCATGTATTAAGACAACTTCTATGATATATAACATAAACACAAAATTAGTCTTTTTTCTATAGTTACAAATAAAGTACCTTGAACAAGGTTTCAAGCTTGTTCTTCACCAAAAAGTACTCATTCTTCACCTGTTGTAAGCATTTCAAACACCTGCACATATACAAGTTCTAGATTTTCAGCATCCTTATATGTCAAGCATTCTAGTCGTAGACATACGCCTGTCAAAGTTCTGTTAGTTAATCATTCTGTTTGTTGTATTAAAGAGACCAGCTCTTTATTTAAATAAATATATGTCAATATATATATATATATATGTGTAGGAGAGTAATTGTGCACGGATGCTGCACACACGCATATGTGTGTTTGCATATGTGAGTAACTCTCTTTATATAATTCTGAAAAGACAAATAGGGAATAATATTATATGAAGATAATACAAACAAAAACTTGAACATACCCTTCTCTATTCTGTTGATCGCAATAATTACGGAAGATGATGCATGCCCTCTGAACTCTTTGTGCTCCAATGCTGACAAAAAAGATTGACAGATGTGCATTCGTTAAACAGAAATGGGGAAACATGGATAAGTTAGAACAATCTCTATCTTCTTCAATTTTATAATAATGACAACTATACGTTCACTAATTTAATACTGAATGCAGCTCTAATACAAGTTATTGGTGACCAGTAAGTGGTGGCTGGCTTGCACATGCTTATAGTTCAATAATTCTTGTGTAATCAAAGAAGATTTGAATAAATCTTTATAGAGTAAGGTTACTTACTGCTAATGTCCAATAGGAAAGCCTACAACATCAAGTTGAAATCTTTTATGGTAGTGTTTTTGAAAACAGTACTAATAACTTGCCTATTTCTAACAGAACTTGTCAATCCCCAGTATAATTTGATAAATATTGCTCAATAAGAGAGTTAGAGACTCACAAAAGATGCAACATTTTCAAGATCAATTAACAAACTATCTAATGCGATCCGTACAGAGGCAACTGAAGAAATATTTAAAGAGCACTCAACTGCGCCCAAGTTTTAGCATTCAAAAGGTTCCTCAATTCGGCAACATGCTTAAGGTAATTATAGCCGACAGAAATGACTTCCAAGTTCAAATCATGATAGAACAAGTGGATTTAGATCAGAAAAACATAAAAAGACCAAAAGAGAGACAAAGTAGAGAACTTTTAGCCACAACATGTATGCCCATTAAAGTACAAAATACAAAAACATCCCAAATCTAAATTTTAAAAAAAAATAATTTACCTGGAGCTGCTACCCTTTAGCTGATGAACATGGGCATCAACCTTTTTGAAATCCACAATTTGCTGATTCCTGTTAATTTTCACAATACCCGGACAAGGTAATAAAGTCAATTTTCCCAGATCAGTATACAACACACAGCCAACAATGTCCACACACATTATAAATATGAAACAGTCAGAGACTAATCATTCTCACAATGTTGCAGTTAAATCATCGAGAATCCTTTGAGAATCTTGGAAGAAAAGGGAAACAACTTCAACCACAAAATCTGGGTTGCTTTCATCTTGCAGCTGTTGAAGCTGTGTGAACTGACCATCCAAAATTGCCTATTTTTGGTAAACAACAAAAACCCACAATTAAAACCCACAAAAACAACATCAATCAGTAAGTTTCAAGGAAAAAAACACACAAACACAACTATAAAAAACTTTTTTATCAGTAAGTATCAAGGAATCACACACATAAGGAAAAGAATTAAAGTACGCAAATATGGTACAAAATAGAAATACCCAAAACAAAATTGTAGCAGTAAGCATCAAGAAACAAATAGGAGGGTGTGAAAGGGAAAAAAAAAAAAGACCTCATTGTATAAAGAGGTAGTGTAGTCAATTATTTGTCTTTGCAACTGAATGAGACCAGCCATTTTTAAAGTTTTGAGTTTGTGAAATGGGGAGTTTTGTAAGCGCTTGTTTGTGGTTTTATGCCTTTTATCATCTCACACTTCTTCGGACAAGTGCAATGTATGTGTTTTGTAAGATTTGGTGACTTGTTTACGTACATTACATACCCGTGTTTATTAATAAACGGGCCCCGCTTTGCGTTGCGTTAGTTTTTTAATAAGTTAAGAGAACAATCAAGTAATTATACGGAATTACTTTTTCAAAATTAGGAGTTTGGATGCATATTGTTATTTTTTTATGAGGGTGCCCAGGAAACGGAAGAAGGTTAAATGAATGAGATTACATATTTGTGAAAATCGTTTAGAAAGGATTGAGTGCGACGATTTTGTATTTCTTTTTTTTTGCCGGATTACTCCCTCTTATTTATTATTTTCGGTCCGTAGTGGAACCTGATATCGAAATCAGTTGAAGATTTTAACATAACATTGACGATTACTCAGCTATAAAAACTGTACGTTTAAGAGTTATAAAGTAGTAGTGGTAAATATAATGTGGTAATGTCATAATGTGGTCCGTGGTATATGAATGCAGAATGTAATTTAAGATTGAAAGATCCATACCTGAGAGGGTGCATTCTCTACTCGGAGTTTCAGTAAGACCTCACCTACCTTCTTTATGTTAGGAATAATTCTACCTTTTTAATGGTAATCAAACATGTATGTAAGTCATTGGTATGATGTGGCTGACGTTAATGGCTAACTTTGTACACGAAACAAAATTGTAATATTGTTGTTCAGTGGTTAAAGATATGGAAGTAGAATCCTTTCTAATCTCCCCAACTTGCACTTCAGTAATACTGTTACAGGTACTCAGTTAGATTGAAGATTATGTTATCAACTCATTCCAGTACAACACAGCTAACTTCTGCAAATACTAAATATATTTTCAAATTCAACTAAATTTAATATAAGTCTACATATTGAAAGTGTTTAATTATTTTATTTCAATTTTAGTCATACGTAAACTGAATTGTTCCATATCTTCAACTTTTGCTTTAATAATATTGGAGATATCATTTGCAGGAGATATATTCTATAATTTACTTTTTTTAAAAAAATAAGAAATAGTTCAAATTTAATTTACGTTGTATAATTTAAGTTTATTTATTCAAAACCAATTATTCAGGTAAATGATAAACTATGTACGTAGCTTGATAAAATTTATTAGGTGATCGATACGTTTTTCACCTCCAATTTTCTAAAATTACATAACAATATCGTGTATTCATCATGTTAAGCAAATTATAATTTATAAATTTACTACATTTAACTTCCCTAAGTTTCTTAAGAGCAAAATACCAATCTTAATATTCGGATGTCATTACTGATTGTAGCATTTGTTGTTACAACATTTTTTTGGTTAGTGCGTTAATTTGAAGAATAAAGGTTGCAAAACCTTTTGTATAGAGTTAATATGTACATGTGAGTAAATAGTGCATTTTTAATCTGTTTCATTTAAGTGAATAAATACATATCTGAATTTTTAAATACAATGGACATTTGGAAGTTCTTTTTCGTTGTATAGTTCAAGTTCATTTATTTTAAACCAATGATTAATGTAATTTAAAAACTATGTATGTTGCTTGATTATATTTATTAGGTTATTTGCAAATTAACTATTTTTAACTTCTATAGGTTGTTAAAGAACACATTTTCAATCTTAATATTCAGATTTCATTACTCTTTAGCAATGTTAAAAAATATGAACAACGTAGCTGCGAATAATAATTGTTTATTACTATACGTAGTTCTTAAACAATGTATTGGTTTGGAAAGAAATTGAAATTTTTAAGTTGAAGATAATTGTTTAATAGCACTTTTGTTTACTGTTATAGGAATTATGTGATTCATTTATAATAAGTCTTCATAATTTACATAATGTACTTACGTTACAATAACCAAACTACATGATTACAGTGTCAAAATAATTTCCCTTTTCTGTATCCAATATTTATGTAATGAAGTACAATTAATGTTTCATTTTAAAAATCTATATAGAATTTTAATCGCATATTAATCTCTGGATAGATGCAATTGATTGACATACTATTTTTTTGACATAACTGGAGCTATCATTTGTGATTCAAAAATAATGTAATCTATGTTTTTTGTAAAAATCAAAATTTTTATTTTTTATTGAATTAAACTCACAATTATGTATTTAAATCAAAGTTATTATTATGTATATAATTCTTTATTATAATTAATACTGATTGGTTGAAACGTTTTCATCTGCTAACTAACCATTCGTTGAAGAGACACGCCTGTTAGATACCATGTTTTGGTGAACGAACAGACGGACCATTGCATGTGATACCCTGTTAGATATTTTTGGTGAAAAAAATATGTAAAAATTGGAGGAAGGAACATGTATATTATATAACACTATATTTAAAAACTGACAAAATTTTGACATCATTATGAAAGAAGAGACATGAATCCATATATTACAATATATTACAGTCATAACAATTTGTATGGTTACATTTAATTTTAATTAAGATCTTCATAAGTGCGAAATAAAATGGGTGGGTTTGTCAAGTTAGTTGTAAGACGAAATGCCTAAAATTCGAATCCTAGAAATTACGTAATAAAATTTTTCGGCATAATCATAAGTTATTTTGTTAAAATAGAAATGTGTGATCTAATTGCCAGAGATATAATAAATTTTACAATTATTTATGCAATTACACATACTGTTATATTATTATTATACGTATACATGGTTACACTTGTCAAATATAACAGTTTAGGATGATTACACTTTCCATAATTAGTAGAAGAATTAATTAGCTCGATTTTAGTCCAAATGTTACAAACAATATGCCATTGTCCTGTTCCCCTTTATGCCATCTCCCATAGTGGTTGATCGGCCTAAAGTTGGAGTGATTCAGGTACAAAATTGGCCAGCAATAGTGTATTACTGTTTTGCAATTTATTAAATTCAAAAGTGCAACATAAATTTAGGCCAACAATATTCAGATGTCTAAATCTTAATAATAATAAAACCTTAACTTTTTGGGTTATATATATTCATTGGTTTTTCGATTGAATGTTAATATATATAGCATGCATGCCCGCTTCGCGGGTCGTTCATTTTTTAATATATTAAGAGGACAATCTACTGATTATATATAATCGGTTCTCCAAATTCAAAAGTTTGGAAGCGTATTGTTCTTGTTTTTAAAAAGACGCAAAAGAAATGCAAAAGAGTTAAATTGATGGAGTTACATAATTGCGACATACAATAAACAAAATATATTTGACTCTTTCGTAACATTGCAAGGAACGAATGGCTAATGCGTATTTGTTGTACTACGATACTGGCAGAATTAGTAAGGAGCACATCCAATAGGAGGTAGTCCTACGACCACCACTGTCCTTATATTTGGAATATACAGATTATGCATCATCGAAAAAAGGTAAGGAGTATGAAGGCTAGCTCCAAAATTTGATATCTAAGTGCTACAATTATTCAAATACATGCAGAAGAAAAGGAAAGCACACACACCTATTGAAACCCCAAAGAGATAAAACTGAAACTAAGAGATCAAATACAGAGTACACAGTAGAAAACTTTGATATGGATGATTTACTTTAGACATATATGACAATAGATATGGATGATTTGTAAATAAATATCTCTACAAAGTGGGCAAAAGGTCATCACTTCAATCTCCTGCTTCAGCGTCCGTCCTAATGTTTAGGACCTCCGTTTAATGTGGCCAGGCTTTAGACAACTGCAAAAGTCCCAAATATTATTTACCCTATTGTTTGTTAATTAAATTGTAATTTAAACCAAAGAAAATATTAAGTAGAAGAGGTAAGAAACTCTAGTTGGAAAATAGTGACGTGAGCCAGAACCTATGAAATATTAAGATCAATTTAAATCTTTAGTGGCATATTTTCTAAATTTAATACTGAGAAATGCTTTCACTTTAACTAACAGAGCTTACTTAAGATCAAGAAAATTAAGTACGAAATAATGCTATAGAATAGCTGCATAATTTTGAAGGAGATATCTACTGTATGTTCTCGTCATACTTCCCGGACTTTTTGTAAGTTTTAGTGGTGTTTGATGTTGAACGGACTTTTATCTAATGTTCTTACTATGACAATACATTATGGTTAATATTATCACTCTTATATCCCTGTAGAGAAAATATAAGTATGAACAGTTATATCACTCTTCTAAACAGCCTGACCATCAGTAATCTCCAAAACCTCAGGTTAATATTATTTACATGAGCATCATTTAAATGGTTAAGAGGTGAATATGAACTCAAGGTAGTTTTCTTTTTCGAAGACTGGCGCTGCTGCTTTTTCATGCTACCACTGACACGCTGCAATTTAGCTTTCATTTTCTTTTTGCTTGATGTTGTTCCCGTGTTATTTGCCTAAATGTTTTCAAATTTAAAATCAGAAAACTATTTAAAATACTGATATAAGAAAGCAAACTTGCTATGCCCAACACCACTTATCAAATACATTATGGTTTAAAAAATATTGGATTTGTAACCTAGTAAATAAAGGAATCATTCAGATATAAACCATTTAAAGGAATCATTAGGGTATAAGCCATAAGAATCTAACTATGAAGGATTAAAAGGTCACCTTATACATAGCTTCTTTACTGAGGATAACTTGATCAGTCGATCATTGCTTGAATCATCACTATCATCATCCTCATCTTCTTATCACCCAGGGTCTGAATTTCCATAAACAGCGCAAGAATCTCACAAATCTCAACTGTCTAACATACACACACTTGAGTCACAATTCATGTACAAACTAAAAAACCAAAAGATAAATCACAGTTTAATGTATATAAAGAAAATAAAATAACAAAAGAAGAGAAAGTAAATCTTGAATATTCAACTCTTACAAATCCAACATAATTCTATAGCACTGATTAACACCTACCACAGAATATGCCGGAAACTATTCTCCACCATGTGCTTAACAACACAGCTACAAAATTGATTTTAAAAAAAACTTAATAATGTAATAACAACAACACTGAATTCAATTCCATTACACATTAACTCCTAATAAACGTAAAATGCTTCCACTAAATCATTCCATAAAATTCAAACCACTAACATAAATATCACAATTACCGCAAGCTAGACACCTTCCTACCATATACTACATTCATCAAATTCCGTCTTTCTCAGCCACAATTACCGCAGGCTAAATAGCTACACTCATCAAACTCCATCTTTTTGCAATCACAGTTACCGCAAGCTAAATATCTTCCTTCTACACACCACATTCATCAAATTTCAAATTTCCGCAATCATTCAAAGCTACAAAAACTTCGATTACAATAAACACAAAGCAAAATCATTTTCCTTAAAATTTAGATCTTTGTACGTTAAAATTTCTGAAATTGCAAGGGAATGGAAAAGAAGAATGAAGAAAGAAAGAAAAGGAAAATACCTCTTGTTGATTTATTATTAACATTATATCCTTCAGCACAATGCACAACATCTCTAGGGGTAACATCGAATACGTCATTGTTGAGTTCGTTATTAAATAGGCCAAAACCATCAAGCTTTGGAGATGCATACATAGAAGATGTTGGAGCAATATTGCTGCTTGTGTTCCTGGAAAAACCTATCCAACCCAAGTCAAGACTGTTGTCAGCACTATCAAAATTTAAACTGCCTTCGCTGCTTAAAGTAGAAGCCATTCCTCCTCATTGACCTGAGATGGGAGGTGAACCCCAAATAGCTTTAGTATTGTTAGTGGAAATTTAAGCTTTATTCATCATTCAAACACCTACATATACAAAAACACAGTTGTGGTACCAATATGAATTAGTCAGAGTGCTATTCATACATACTATCACCTAGAAATCAAAATGATTTCGATATACATTCAGCACAAAAGAAATTTCCGAAATCTCGTAGCTAACCACACAAACAATTATAGTATCAAACACTAAATTATTCATAAAACCAAATCCAAATAACAATTTGAATCTAGCAATCAACAAAATTAAAATTAAAAGTGAATATAATAAACAATTATACTGTACATTCTTAGCCAACAAAAAACTACAGGCTACAACTTTTATTTGGGTGAAATGAAATTCATGATGTGAGTTGTGAGCTGTTGAAAATGAAGACACTTTTTTTCTTGAGCAATGGATTGGAAGTGAAATGGTAACATGAAAGGAGCAATGGATTGCTTTTCTTGAATCCAGAATTCAGATCAATTTTTAACCTCATTCAGTACTTTGCTATGTGTTGTGCATATGTTGTGTACTTGATGATTTCATAAACAAAACATCTAAGTAGATTTTACTTAGTGAAATAATGTAGCACTCGACGGATAAGAATTATAGTCCCGACGGATAACTCATTATAGTCCCGACGGATTGTTAACTTATTATCCATCGAGTGAGTAGCTTATGTAATAATAAGTCTGTAGCACAGTTCTGTATACATCTTTGTATAGATTCTGTAGTAGCCTATAAGTCATGTTGACTTTAACTAGATATGCAGAATAGGTTGATTAATTGTATATAAATGATGTCTTGTAATTCTGCATAAGTGAAATGAAGTCAAGTGCCAAAATAGCTACCGACGGATGATTAACAAAGCCATCGACGGATGATTAAATGACTATCAACGGATGTTTAATATAGCAGTCGATGGATCATCAATGAAGCCATCAACGGATGTTCTGAAAGTCGACGGATGATTATATATCCAACGGATATTCATACAGTCCAACAGATGATCATATAAAGAATTCAAACAGCAGTTGAACAGTGAATACTAAGCACAACCGTCGAGATGTATACAAATCTACTGTGGAAGCCCATTAACTGGGTAATAGAGGATGAAAGTAGCAAAGCTTAAGACTGATAGTTTTTATGTTTATTTAGTCTTTTTGACTTTATAATCTTGGTAATATATAAACCAAGAACGTAGCAAATAAAGAACAGAGATACAAAAAGAGAGAAATCTTTGTAAGCAAAATCCTTAGCATTTCCCTGTATTCTCAGTAGTTCGATTTGTAAGCAGATGTGAGCATTCTTGCACACAGAGTCCTCTCGATATATAATATATATCTCTGGTGGAATTCTTTAAATCCACCAGAAAGTTTTTAAAGACTCTTGTTTTTAATTACTTATGTTTTGATTCAATTAAGTTTCCATTCCGCATTGTGCTAATCAAAACACTTATATCTATATTCGAGTTGAACATTTTTATTTCGAGAAAAAGGTTCAAGAATTCCATTCAACCCCCCTTCTGTAATTCTTGCTATATTGTTAAGGGACTAACAATTGGTATCAGAGCAAGCTCTTAATCTACAAAGAGTTTAAAGATCAAAACAGTTCAGCAAGATGAACAAGAAAGACGTTGGAGTCAAGATTCCTTTTCTAGATAAAGATAATTACCATCATTGGAAGGTAAAGATGCATCTTCATATGCTTTCTCAAGATGAGGCCTATGTGGACTGCATAGAAAGAGGTCCTCATGTTCCAATGAGAGCTGCAACAGGAAACGAGCCATCAGTTCCCAAGCCAAGGCACGAATGGTCTGATCCTGACATTGAACAAGTCAGGAAGGATAAAAAGGCCATGAACATTCTGTTCAATGGAGTTGATGCAGACATGTTTGACAACATTATTAACTGTAAAAATGCCAAGGAAGTCTGGGATACTATACAGATAATCTGTGATGGCACCGAGCAAGTTAGAGAAAATAAAATGCAGCTCTTGATTCAGCAATATGAGCATTTTCACAATGAGGAAAGTGAGTCACTCACTGACATTTTTAGTAGATTCCAAAAACTACTAAATGCTCTTAAGTTGCATGGAAGAGTCTATCAGACTAAAGACTCTAATCTGAAATTCCTTAGATCTCTTCCAAAGGAATGGAAACCAATGACAGTCTCATTAAGAAACTCATAAGATTATAAAGAGTTTACTTTGGAGAGACTGTATGGCATCCTGAAGACCTATGAGCTTGAGATAGAGCAGGATGAAAGGATGGAGAGAGGAAAGAAGAAAGGAGGATCCATTGCACTAGTTGCTGATTTGGAAAAGGAGAAGGAAGTGAAGATGGAAGCTGTTGAGTCAACTTCCAAGGTCTGTGAAAGCAAGGGCAAAGGGATTGTAGTAGAAAGTGAAGATTCATTGAGTCAAGATGACATGGAGGAAATTGATGAGCACCTAGCATTTCTTTCCAGGAGATTTGCCAAGCTCAATTTTAAGAAGAATTTTGGAGCATCCAAGCCAAATAGAAACATGGTGGATAAGTCAAAATTCAAATGTTTCAATGTGGCTTGGCAGGGCATTTTGCAAATGAGTGTAGAAAGTCAGATTCCAGTAAGAAAAAGGTTTGAGTCTGTGGATTATAAGCAAAAATACTTTGATCTACTCAACAAAAGGAAAGGGCTTTTATTACACAAGAGAATGACTGGGCAGCAGATGGTTTGGATGAAAATGAAGATGTCAGCTATGTCATCTAGCCATAATGACCAAGTCTGATGAAACAAGAGACAGTTCCTCAAGCAATCAGGTAATTACTACAAACCTTGCATATTTATCTAAAGCTGAGTGTA